>NW_027192312.1:1046304-1264803 GCF_041956625.1 Thermomyces dupontii | reverse complement strand
CCTGATTGGGTTCTGGCTGGTCCTCGTACCTCTATCAGTTACGACATTGTCAATACGTATCATACGGTTGTTACAATACTGTACAAAACTTAGTTGGTACTTGGTACGGAGTACAGTGTACAAGTATTCGTAGTGTTGGCAGGTACTGGATTGCACGAAGCTCATCCACAGTTCATGCACAGCATGCTATGTCAGCGTCGGACATCTCCCTATCGCCGCTGTCGCCGTCAATGGCCACCTCGAGTATCAGGTTTCGCCGGATGTAGTAAAATCAGAGCTTGTAAAACAGTCATGCGAAAACACACTTACTTTGAGGAATTTGGAAGAAGGCGGATCGCATAATTCAAGTTCTATTCCACGGTTAAGGCTCGTAGCCAAAGCAGTACGAAGAATCAGGTGGAGTTGCGGGCTGCAAACCCTGAGACTGGTACCTTGACAAGTGGATTGATATCCCGGCCACTGGCATCTGTCAGTCTCTCAGTCTCTGGGTCTTGAAGAAGCAGTCAACGAACACGAGTGATTCTTACCGAAGTCTGGTTCTCTTCCTCTTTCTCGAAACCGTTCGAGCTGTCAAGAATACGATTTCGCATCTGACACGTGTCCGTCGGAACCAGGGCTCATCAATCGAAGGAAGTCTCATGATCTCATCCCGGTTGAACGCTCTTCAAGACTCGCTGAAGTGCATCTGCAATTGGACGACGGTGTCAAAACGAGCATGAGATCCTTGACAGCTTTGAATTAATCTTGGGTCATATAATTGCACGGAATCTGATAGGCAGTCAAGAGTATTATGAATGCACAGTGAGACATTCCAAATAAAACGACTGCACTTACGCTCGTATGCTCGTGGTCATCTTGAAGATCGACGAGTTGACCTTCATCTAGAAATTTGACCATTTGACTTTCCGTAATAGAATATCATGCCTCCAATGATGCTCGGATTCTGCAAAGCCGAGAGATGGATAACATAACCTTCGCGTTCTGCCTTCATCAACGATTGATTAGCTTAGACTAAGAATGATACTCGTCGAAAGTTTCAAGGATCAAACCTGGCCAGGATGAAATTCAGCTGTCCGGATAGCACAGTACCAAGCAGAGCGTTTGGACCTTGATGATGAGCGGAGCTCCCAACTACAGACAAGGGATTGCAAACTTAAACCAGCTTCAAAACTGGAAACTCCACGGACTGTACCAGACCTGAGCAAACTCGGCAAATTTAAGCAACAAATCAGTGTCTTCTGAGAATCTTTCTGTAGCTTGAAAAAGAATAACGAACGGTGGCGAGAAGCGGAGGTGACGATGATCTTTGGGAGCTCAGCTCATTGTAGCCAAGGATGAAAATTGGCTGACAAGGGAGGGGCCAGAAAGCGACGAGGAGATGTCGAGATGAAAGATTGGCAGGTTCGATCTTCCGGTGGTGCTTGCTTTAAATACCCCTGGGGCATTATTACCGTATTACGGTTATCATTCAGTCCTGCATTCTCCTGGTCAAAAATTGCAAATTCTGGGCCGTGATGAAAGTTGAGATCAGATTGTCTATTTATAAGAATTCTATTCTATCCCAGGTACACTTGAGCAGATATTCGCCATTCCCAGCAGCGTTGTAAGTTAGGGTTCTCGATGGGCCCTTGTCCACGGAGAGCACGTAAGGTTTCAGGCCCCCGACAAATGGTAGCCCAATAAGGGTTCGATCACCTTTGAATTTCAGCAAGGGAAGATCAAGAGGTTCATCCATCTCAAACATCTTTTCCTCAATTAGATCCACCATCATGAACAAGCGAGGACTTCCGGCTATTATCTCGTGAACAAGAATGACATGTAGCCGAGCCAGATTTCCTCGGGCATAGAGAAAGTCGCCGATTCGAAAAGAAAGTCGTCGATATCTAGTCCTGAACAAAAAAAAAGTTAACAGCACATTCTAGAGTTGCGCTTGTGGGAGTGCTGCTCTGGCTATTTCTACTTCTAGGATGATGAAACGTAGCAGGGTTCGACCAGCCTTACCGTTCCGTGAACGAAATTTGCTGGAACCATCTTGCCGGGAAATCGCCCAAAGAGACAGCAGAAGGGATCCTGTAATCATGGTCATATGCATTTCTCAACGCGACCAGAAGCCAGCGGTCAGAAAGAGGCTCGTCAAATCGGTGAGGGAGCCCCAAAGCACTGCTTTGAACCCGACTAAGCCGTTTGAAAACACAAGGAGACAGATGATTATCATCCCCTTGAATGCTAGGCTCAGCTTGTTCGAAGTCAGTCACACGGTCGGCGCGGGAGCAAATGGACGAGAAGATCTGAGGGCATTTGTTGTATACTCTCTTGACTTGCGCAGTCAATCTCGGCTCTGATTGAGCAAAGGCACCGGCAAGAAGAAACCGCACAGATTGTTGGAGATTGAACCTTAAGAGAAGGCGGTATTCAACTTCCTGGTGGTTAGTCTTCATGACAACTTTCTTGAAAAATCTAGCGAACGCTGGTTAGTACGAGTTGTTGTTGCAAATGGCCTTCATCAAGTTGAATCTAACAAGGCAAAATGGAATCAAGGTGCAGACAACCACTGGTAAGAATCAAAACTTCCTTGTGAGTCATCTCCCCTGCGAAAACATTTGCTGCATATGGTACACCATATTCTTCCGCCAGGATGTTGAAATGTTTGGCAACGTGAACGTTAGGGCGGCTCAGGAGAGCTTTGAATTCGTTCGATCGCTTTGTGCTGCGGGATGATTGCTGTCCCGAGAGCACCTCATTCGAATCCTCAACATTCCCTTGCGCATTGAAGACGCTTGTAAGTGACTCCACGGATACAGACCTCGCATCACGAGGCTGGGGGGTTCCCATGAGAGACTGTGATTGTTCCGATGCTGAGCGAGAGCTATTTCGGTAGGCCATGACCGCGGCTTCAACCATTCGTTGAAACAATCTTCTCCCGTTTAGGAGGATTGTTTCCAGGTTTTCTCGGTCGTCAGTTGTCACACTGTAAGTCATGGTTACACTATTTATTTTCGCAAGCGCCGCATATACTGAAACAATAGCCTCAGGAGCCGGCTTCATGAATTCTTTTCCCACGGCTGCTTTATATTTAGGATTGACATGCTCGTCTTTAAGCCAGCATCGCAAGAGCAGTGGTATGATGACGGACACGCGACCATGTTCCTGCATCTGGTACGATTGCAAATGATGGAGTGGCGATTGCAGCCGACTCCAGCCTGGCGGAAAAGGAAACTTCCGTATCTCTCTCGCATATAGTTGCTTAGCTCCTGCGGTAAGTATGGCATCGAGAAGAAAGTGATGAGCCATTCTTGCGATACCCTGGAATTCTGAGTGAACTGGATCTGCAGGCCGACTTAGGATCAAATCCAAAGCCGGTGTCAGTTTCGCCAAAGGTGGTGGTTCGACAGTTATACCCCATGTTTTGCAGAATCTTTCTTTGGCGGTTCTCGATGATTTGCTGTCCGCAATTTGGCGAAGCTGTGCCGTTTGATAATGGTATCTGCCGTTCTTCACATGGTCATACTGCAAATTTCCCTGATTTTCCTGGTCGATTAGGCAGAAGCGACATCCTTTCGTTGCATTGTGACGCTTGATTCCTGCATTCTCGTTCTGCTGTTGCATATCACCAAGGAATGCCAGGGTAAATGCGCATAAAACCGTCTCAACGCCATTGATATGCATCGAGACACCGCGGTCAAGATGCCGGAGCGAAGTAAGCGCATTGACCACATCATCGGTGTCACTGCCATGTGGACCAAGCGTTACAGGGAATATGTTTGAAAGACGTGATTGATCATGCAAGTCGAGTCCAGCGGGGATAACGTAAATGCCGAGGAGTGACCGGTAAGCCCTACGGTAGAGGCCGAAACCGTCGACGAAGCAATTGTAGGGAACAGAAATGCACTTTCCAGACTTGAACGTGTCTACGAGATAGGACCGACCAAATTGTGCAATCTCCAACTCTCCACGGGGGGGATGAGTTTCTTGAAGTGGTCGAATCTCTCCCCTTTGGGGATTGAAGATACGGCGAACGAAAAAAAGGTATGAAGAGGGAACAGCAGTCGCTGGCTGATTCATAATCCCTCCTGAAACATAGTCCAAGTACACACTGGGCTCCCGGCGAATCACATGGCTCTCTGGGATGAGTGGATAGTCCCGTCGACTCTTTTCGACCAGGATCAGCTCAGAGTCTGACATGAGAGACTGGAATTCCATCATTGCTTCCGAGTGAGTTAGAGCCGATTGAATTCTGAGTAGAATACCTCCTTTGACTTGTGTTTCATTGCGATAGTCGCGGCCAAACTCAAGAACACGACCGACATGTAATGGCCGCTCGTCTGAATGGCACGCACAGCGATGGTCATCGCATCTGTAATAAACGAAGTCCGAAGGGAAAATCGGAGATTTGTCTGGATAATGTGCAAAATCCCCAGAACTTGCTCGGATGGATGATGCCCAGCTGCGAGAGTCCCAAAGTTGCGAGTCCTCTGTCACAAATTCGGCCATTCCGATATGCAGCCGACGACGGAATTCATCGGAAGACAGCATTGTTGAGAACAGGTCTTGGAGATCGATCCAGTAAATCCATGACGACGGAGAATTCAGACCCATGCCGCGATTCTGTTTCGCAGGATCAGTGGCCAGTTTGTCTTCCTGCAAAGGTATCCTTTTTCGGCGCATCTTCAACAACGGAAATTGCCGTTTCGTGTTACTCTTCAAGGTGGAAAGAGATCGAGGGAGCTTCCGCAGTTGAGCGACGTCATTGACCTCGTCTAGAATATGCAGTAGGGCGCTGTAGCTAGAATTGGTCACTCCAGATTCAATGCACCAAAGCCCGAGCATGAGGGATAGGTCATCCATGACGGGAGAAAAGTGATGTGGTATCTCTTCAGAATGATCATGAAGGTCAGTGAAAGCGGGTCGCGGTGGAGGGTGCATTTCAACGTCCTCTCCGCCCGGTTCCCTGGCGTCGGATGTCTCTAGATTTTCAGGAGCATAACTCTGCTCGAACACATCCTCCTGCAGCTCTCTGAGTACCTTACGCATTTCCGAAGTCTGCAAAGTGTCGTCCTCCACTTCCTCGTCCGAAGCGGTGTCCTCTACATCCTCCCCTGCGAAATCATCATCATTTTGCTCAGGAGATGGTAGTAGTTCGTCTTCCGTTTCGGAGCCTTGCATCTCAGCGGTCTGAGATAAGGGGCTTGGGCTGCCCTCGCGGCATCTCTTGATCCCCTTGACATTTTGATCTCTGTCGGGAGCTGGACAGTATGCGCCAGTTCCATCACCAAGTACCTCATCACAAACTCACAAACTATGCCCGTTTCCGCATGGCTCGACTTTATCGATCTTTCTGAAGTTAAACTCCCATGGCGGCGTGCTGAGTGAACCTGACGACTTGAGAATGGAATGTCGCGGTACCGCGAGTAGTGGTATAGACGAGCCCGCAATTTGTGTGGACCCATCAGATCTTACAATCCCGATGGTGCAATATGTCGCCTGGTGATTCACGAAGTCGATTGACTTGATGTGACCCGATTACACTCGGCAAAGGTCCGTTTATCACAATTCAGGCTTGGAATGACCGATGAGCTCAAGACTGCAGGCACACCTGGTAGTCAGCGAAGGCGTAATTTACCTTAGGCGTATTGGCTTGGTAAACTGCGGGAAGGAAGTTGGAAGTGAAAAACAATAGTACGTCTAAAGGGAAGGAAGGCGCGACCTTGGAGCACGTAGAAAAGGCCGGTCAAGGAAAGCCACCGTTCGATCTCACCTTTGGAGAGCTCTCACATTGAGTTGACGTTTATCGAGGTTGCACATCATTCTACTATGGAACATGACCTCTGAACGTGCGATGTTTGTCAATGAGGAGTCCAGCGTGGGATCCAGTGTCGGCAGTGAGGAAGAGGAATCCGCATATCGACAAGTGCGCAAAAAGAGGCGCAGGCAAAACCGGTCGCATGAATTACACCGTTCAATGGGAGAACTGGATTCCAGGAGAAAAGTTGTAGAGAGGAAGACTCGGTGGATGGCTCTTCTCTATTTCCACAACGATGCGGACGCTGCAGAGGAAATAATCAAGTCAGTCTATGGGGACGAAATCACGCCGGAGGATTACGATTGGGAAGCCACCGAAGATTTTATCGGCCAAAAGCTGCGATCTTACAAATGCGAGACACTGAAAAGGTTCAAGGGAAGTGACACACTAGAGCCCTTGACAGTTGGATCACAATACTATGATCGAACTTTCTGATGACTCCGTCCTCTCAGACTCGTAAACAAAGGAAGGGCACAGCTAATGCAAAACGCAGACACATGTCGCTTCATGATGGAGGTCGAACCAAATGTCCCAGGGAGCATTCGAAGATCCTCCGAAGGCAAACTTCTGCATGAGTATTTTGCTTCGAAGTTCACCCCGGGAAACTTTCTCTATGTATTCTACTTCCTTCAGGGCTACCTTGATATCAAGCGCTCCTCCAGGCTAGCACAGTATTACTTAAGGGGCAAGTTGAACGCACAATGACTCGGGTTCCCAACTGGGAGTGAACTGACTTCTGAACAGAAATATACGCCAATTTATGTGTCGAGATAAAATTATATCTAGACTTGAAGGCTTCGGATCCCAACGCCGCTGAAGGCAGGTGGAAATACATCTTGCAAGTCTGGTCAATCATACCAGACGAATAACGATCTATCACTAAAGACCAATTCTGCGAGATCTTCACCACACGAAGGAGTGCAAAGCGCGGCAAGACAACCAAAATGATCACGAAAAATGGCATCATACAGGGCCGGCACCGCCGCCGAGACCACCGCGTTCCCCACGCAGTGCCGGAGGAAATTACGAGGCTCAGGATTCCGTCTTCGTTGACTGAGCTCGACCATTTATGGAGGGAGAAGGTTTACAATATTTTTCTGTATAGTTGTGACTTTGGGGACGAGCATTTCAATTGATTTTCTATGGATAGTATTTTTAAGTACCAGATTCCAAGCCTCATGCCGTAATGCAACAGGAATTAGATTTGACATGCGTCGTGTAAACCCTACTTGCAGATTAACTGGCACGCTGTATCACTATGCAACCAGTAGCATTGCTACTCGAGATCTGTGCTCGCAGAACTCGGAAGACTGAGGCATGTTCTACTCAAAGTCAGGGAGGACGATCAGTACTGGACCTCATGAAGCACTTACTTTGGTTTAACGTTCTATGACAGTTGATAGATGTTGAGTCAGTTCCTTATGTTGCCCCCAGTTATTTCGATCAAAGCGTTCTGAATGGAGATAACGTTGTGTTGGCAAAACGTTGCTCAGTTACGAAACGTTACAGACGATCATCCAGTTGCGTAACAGTAAGTTTCGAAATTTACTGTTATATGACAGTTAAAAGAGATTACCGTTATTTAACCGTTGAATAACAGTTCCCAAAATCCCTAGTTTTTTTAGATGGGTAGGTACTACCGTAAGGAACGAAAAGAGGTTAGCGCCTGTTAACGTGCACCCACAACCACTAGGTACCTACTAGGTATGTAGTACCTACCTGGGTGCGTCCTTGGAACACGGGTACTATTAGTACTGTCCAGGCCTCCAGGGTCTTCCTCTAGTTTTTCTAGAGTGTGAGAGTCTAGTGTCTATGAGTGAAATGGTAACTTTAATGTCCTCCGTATTATTATTTACCATGTGTAAGGGTTTAGCTCCAGTTACGGAGTACCGTACTTCTAGACTAATCTATTATTGGAAGGAATCACCAGGAACATGATATCACGCGCAGGTAACAAGCACTAACCCATGATCGGACGTGATTGCGAATTCGCCACTTCGGCATTTTTCTCTCTTGACTTTGACCGAATCACCACGCTGTCTTTGCCGACTCGGCCGAGCTTCAGGGCTTCCTTTGCTGCATGAGAATGTATCCAGTTGCCGATTGTCAGGATTGAGGACTGGTTAGTACAGGGCTTGACTGTGCCAATTGGCGAGGATCAATAGGACACAGTTACACCAGGGCTGACATCATTGAAGATATTCTAACAGAACAGAGAACAATCTTTGCACTACATACCGGCTGGAAATTCAATTCAATAAGCAGTGGCAAAGCACAAAATGAGGTACGTTTTGTTGCTCCGAGTTTGATCAAGCAAGCAAGCACCGAGGTCCATTTTGGATTATTCAGAGTGGACAGTTCCAGAACATGAAAGCTACATCACCATTGCACCTTTTTCTTCCTGGAGCATAGCATATTAATCATCCGCCCGATGGATCACTCATATTTTTACCAACTACCACTCCAGACTAGAGAGGGGAAGCTCAGGAAAAGAGAAAAGAAGCACGGGAACCGTTTTCTGACTAATAACGTCACTCCAAAGATTGGCGATTGCCCCTCTTCTCCGAAGTGCCAACAGAATCTCATTTAAAAATGCCCCTCATCTCGTCATTGCCCTCATACGCGTCTTAACTTTTTTCCCACCAAGTTTTCCCGACTCTCGCCCCGTCTAACGGAGTCAGATCTCTCACATTGATATCGTCTTCTTTGCGTCGAGTGACCGCTCCGTCGTATATATATATCAGAACCCCAGTCTCCTTATACCGTCCTACGCCACGGTTCTTCTCCGCTTCCCGACCGACTACGTTCCGCCAGAGTCCAGTCACCATGGTTGGCGTTACCCAGATCAAGGGGTAGGTTCCTTCATTGAGTGTCACACAAGAATGGTTTCGGTTCTGACAGCCTCCAGCAAATCAGAGTTCGATACTGCCATTCAGGGCAATCAGCTCGTCGTGGTCGACGCCTTCGCCACCTGGTGCGGCCCTTGCAAGGCCATCGCCCCCAAGATTGAGGACTACAGCCGAGACTACCCAGACGTAAAATTTATCAAGTTCGACGTCGACGAGAGCCCCGACATCGCCCAGGAGTTGGGCATCCGCGCCATGCCCACCTTCTTGCTCTTCAAGGGCGGTGAAAAGGTTGAGGAGGTTGTCGGCGCCAATCCCGCGGCCATCGAGGCTGCCATTCAAAAGCACAAATGATCTTTCTCTTTTAGTATCCTGTTATTCTAGTAATTGGCCTTGTTAAGACGAATGAGAAGTTCTGTATTCGTTAGCAAGCACTTATGGTCAATTGTCTCGTCTGCTTCGATTGTAGGTCGCGGCGGGGTTCTCCAGCCTGGCAAGTCGGGTTATCGTTGATGTTCATTGTCTGATATAGTTCCTTTATACCCTGTTCTGGGACACTCGGCCATTGATCCGATCTGTTGGAAACCTGCAATGGAGTTGAGATTGTATAGAATGCTAGTAGAAAAAACAATGGCCATTATATCCCATATAGACACAAATGGAACCTCTTTGGTTTTCACGTGCTTGCATGCCACCACGATGAGCGGGAGATGAAGGAAGCTCTTGCTACTACACTTGCGAAGTTGCGGGTGTTCTTCGCTAGGGTTTGCGTCCTTCGCATCCTGGTTCAGACCGAGATTGGTGTTGACTTGGTTTCCCAGCTACCCAGATAGGAAAATCTGTGCTCTCGGCTCATCTTTATCAGCGGAATCCTGTAGATGGATTTGTGAGAGTCCTATGATTCATCCGATGGCACCAGCCGCAGGGCATGCGATGATTCATTCCCCATCCAAAGACGTTCGGACAGTGTGAGTGCCACGAGGGTAACTCCGAGTCGGAGAAACTAAGGGGAGAGATGGACAGTAGTACTACTGTATTGAAGATACTCCGCTCTGCGGAAATGATGTCTCGTCTGATGCCCTTCCCGACAATTTCGAGAAGTATAGAATAATACTCGGAACACTGGACTGAGAACGGCAGGTGTCTTGATCCCCGATAGATACTGTACATTCATGGCCCGCGATTGCCTGGCGGTCATAACATCGGCAGTGAACTGACTCAGATGCGGGGGAAGCGGCATGGAGGCATTTAGTTGGTTTGCTTGATAGCACCCTGTCTCCTGGCTAGTCGCGCGTTTGACAGTCCCAGCGCCAGCTTGCTCATTTCGACCGGGTCACGGTTCAGCGCTTCATACATAGCGTTGACATCCCTACCGATGCCGACTTCTTCCGCCGTGTCCAGGCTGCGTGCGTCGACGTGAGGCGCCAGCACCGGCCAAACAGCCTGCGCGTTGTCGAAGAAAATGTCCGTAGCGAGATCTCCTAGTCCCTTGATCTCTTTGATCAGCTCCCGAACCCGGCGGGGGTTGTAATCGGCCTTTTTGAGAAGATTGTTGAGGTCGCCGTCTGCAGCCGCGCTACCTGGTTAGCATCATGAAGACTGTGGCGTCCTTTGTTGTATGCAGACGGACCATATTTCCCATTGATAAGCTCGATCAAGTCTCCCATCATACTCGCTCCGCGCTCCCGGTAGCGGTTGTATCCTCCCCGAGCGAGAACCTCCACCCGGTCGTCCCAGGTTGTCTTGCCCAGAACGTTGATGTCATGATATCCAGCATCGATCACTGTCTTGACGGCCTTTTGTGCCAGCTCATGAGAAATCCGCGTTGATTTCAACATCACGTCTAGACACATCGCCAGAAGCGCCTCGGGGCTCGCTTCTAGATGTTCAGCGACTGCGGTACCTTCCAGCGGCAGGCTACCAAACTCCTCAATCGTATGTCGGATTTTTCGTGTCATGCGGCTGTTGTCCTCCGGCGGTGTCGCATCGGTTCTTTCTTCTTCCTTTTCTTCCTTCTCCGTGACGTCCTGCTTGACAGCTTTCTGTGGTGGTACCTTGTCACTATCGTGATTTCTTGAACCTGAAGCTGTCTGTTGCCCATGCCCACGAATCCCATTTTTCTGCTTTTTCTCCTCCCTGTCGATACTGTCTCTTTCAATCTTGCGTTTTTCTGCTCCGGCATACTCGTCGATCTCTTCCCCTGGCGGTCGGCCTTCGGTGTCCTCCTTGGGCTTAGCCGGCCGATGCTTTTCGGTGGATCGCGATGGCTCGCTGGATGTTGACCCTCGGCCTGATCGTGTTTGTACCATTTTGCGATGTCAAGTTGATTCAGGTTGGTTGAACAAGACACATTATCGTTGGGAAGAACATACTAAGTTTATATGCCTCCCTCCATTTGACCATCACATGATATGACGTCGTGATGATGCATACTATGCTGTTCTACAGTTTGTTTGTTCCATGGGCATCTTCAGATTCGACATTTGGACAGTTCATTGGAAGTTTACGTTCATCAACATTGTGACTTTGCCAGTGTCATGTCATCATCAGCTACAGGCTCGGTATCTACTGTACCAGGTCTCCGTTTGTCCAAAAGACTAGGAACTCAGAGCTTCGCTGTCTTCTTTTGCAAGGCCTGCTCCACGGCCTCGACGGCTGCCACGGCGCTGCCGTATGATGCCTGGTACCCATAACCCCCATGACCGTAGTTGTGCACCACCCACTGACCATCAATCTTCTCTGCCTCGACACGCGGGCCGTCCCGCCGCAGCGGGCGCAGCCCGACACCATGACGAATGATGCTGAGTCCCTCGATGCCTTGGCCCTTGCCGACCAGGCTCGGGCAAAGCTCGACGCAGCGCTTCATGATACGCACTGCAATGTTAGGATCTGGGTTGGGATCCCAGTTGTTCTTTTGATAAGTACCACCGAGGATGGTTCCGCCGCCTGTAAACAACAAAGTCAATGCCATTCGAATGCGGCAGGTCTAGGCGTCATACCGGCTGCTCGCGTCATGATATAAGTGACTTCGTCGTCTCCATCGTCCGAGCCGGAGATTGAGCACATGACACCGGGGTCGTTGCGTACGAGCACGATCTGGCCCCGAGCGGGGAGAAGAGTGTCATCCAGAACCCCGCCTAGTTTCCGCGACGACAGCCCTGTGCAGTTGACGACAATGTCGGCCTTTTGGCCGGAATGATGCGCGGAGGCGGCATCATTGACATGGCTGAAGATGGCGCGCTTGAAAACGACGCCGTTCTTCCGGCATTGGCCTACGAGCCATGGGAGATAAATGGCGGTGTTGATACACACCGATGTGAAGGAGTTACCGTTGTCAATCCCAGGTGCCAGCTCGCTCTTGGGCAGTTGTTGGAACTGTAGCCGGGCAACGTCAGAAACATGAAACCAATCAGACACTCAGAAGTTCTGGTCATCTTACGTCCGGAACGACGTCTTTATACCACGGATCCGGCCTCAGCAGCTCGGAGAACCATTGTCCCGTCGTCGATTCTCTGTCCTTGATTCGATTGTACACCACCGTAGCTGTTGTTGATCAGTTCGCGCTCGACGACATTGAGGGCGCTTCTGCTTACGTAGGAAATGAATCCCCGCTTCTGGACAGTTCTCCGCTAGATCTCGGAGCCACGGCCATGTTGCCTTTTCAAACTTGCCGACCTTGTTGTTCTCCGCGCCCACCCTGTGTTGCCGAGTCACATTGGTATACTCACCACGCATTGATTATCGCGCACACACCCTTGAAGTACATACGGGAGATAATTGGCACCTGCCCAAGGCGAAGCATATTCGATGTCATAGTCTCCTGGCATGTGCTTTGCTACAACCGTAATCTTTTTCTTTGGGTCTCGCGAGAGGAGCAGGGCCGTTGTCAGGCCGATCACGCCCGCTCTAGGCATTGCTTGTCAGCCATTTGCTCCCATTGTTGCTTCGGGGCAATGATTGTAGATACCCCAAAACGACAATGTTTGTGTTCTCCATGGGAAAAGACTGCTGCAACAGTAATTTCTTTTCTGTGAAGGTTCGGATTTATTGCCAGACGGTTTCGCCGATAACTAGGTCTGATAAGAGCGAGCAGCAAGCAGATGGGGATTTTCAACCAGATCTCCTGATTTTATTCAAAGCCGAAGCCATTCATACTTTATTAGTTCTTGCATTTGTTCGAGCCGCCATACCGCGGAAAACCGAGACGAGCCCTCAGCTCCATCGCATCCACAAAAGCGGCCCCGGCGAGTTCCCCGATGAGGGCAGAGTGGCCCCGTTGGATGATTTGCGCTACCGAGTCACTCCCAAAGCAGCGGCGAACTATTCCTTTTCCGGAAGTACAGATTTTCCAGGCATCAAGGCTGCAAATCTCGAACCGATCGGCGATTTGATCATTTTTGCAGTTTGCAAGTCCTCTCGACAGGGAAAAAAAAGGAGAGAGGGTATCAGACGATATTCTGAAGGAGAGCCCTTGTTCGTGGGCCTCCTTCTCTTTAATTTCTACTTCAGGTCTTGTTGACTTGTCTCTGCTCGACGAAATCCCCTCGTCGACGGTGGCGTCCCCAAATGAGGGAGACGGGCCGGGCAGAGTGTCCTCTTTGCAATCATGGTCGATCCGTCGGCGGACAAGACGGACAGGGTTGTGCCGGTAATGGCCGCCCAGAAGCCTCCCATGACCTCGAACAACGCCGCCAACAACTCCGTTGATCCGCCGAAAAGACGTTCAACGCGGTCGACCGCGCGAGCTCAGAATAATGTCTTTTCCGACCCGGACGCGCTCCGGATGGAGTGCTTGGAAAAGTTAGGGCTTTACGCGTATCCGACCCGGGGAGACGGTAGGCAGCAACCCTTACCATTTCACAGAACAAGTTCTATTCGATCAATTGACGCGAGAATCACCCTGGCAAACGCGCGCTAACGTTCTCTGGATCAGGTAATTGCCTGTACTACGCGCTGTCGGACCAGCTGTATGGTGATTGGGACCATGCAGCGCAGATACGCAATGACCTGGCCATGCACATGCGGAAAAACCGTGACTATTTTGTGCATTTTGCTTCGGCAGTGGGTGGACAGCGTCGTGCTCCGAAACGAGCTGCCTCGGCCGCCGCGCGGTCGTCCACCACGCCGGTGCCCAACTCGCCTACGGCTCAGGATCGAGAGCAGGCTTTCGATGCCATGGTTGCTCGTGCGTGCGAGGATAAGAGCTGGGGTGGCTCCGAGGAGCTGCAGGCCTTTTGCCAATTCTACAAGCGCGATGTCCGAGTATATACCGATCATGGAATTCAGACCTTTCGCGATGTCAACGCTCCCCCGGGTGAAGAGCGGGAAACTGTTCATATTGCTTTTCACGTAAGGGCTGCGGAGTTGATCAACCATCTCTCTCACTCCCAGTGAAACTAATCAAATTCGGCAGAATTTCAACCACTACTCATCCGTGCGGAACATTGATGGTCCACATGAAGGGCTTCCAGCTGTAAAGCCCAAGGTGACCGAGGAGACCACAACATCAGATGGTCCGGCTGTCATTGATGTCGCAAGTCCCTGGAAGATCTCATCCATCCACGAAGCCCTGGGCGGCCGGTACGACCAGGACACGATTGTGGATGTGCTGCGCCAGTGCCAGGGCGATGTCGACCGTGCATTTTCCAAACTCTTAGATGAGGATTTTAGCACCCCCGGTTCTTCCCCGGGAATGCTGTCACCTGCATTCAAACCATGTCTGGCCTCCTCGCGATCGTCGTCACGAAATAGCACCGCGAGTAAGCGTACCGCGAATGAGGAGAGTGACGACGACGACGACCGCGCTTCACGGCCTTGTGCCCCTTCTCACCGTGGCCGGGAACGGAAACGCCGCATCCTACCAAATGTGACCGTCGGTATCAACTTTGGGAACAGTAACAGTAGCGAGCGCGACTTGGTCTCGCTCCGTCTGCGCGTGAGCCCAGAAGCCGTTGCCGAACAGGCCAGCAGCGACGGTGCAGTCCCCGCTAGCCAAAATACTGTCAGCAGCGATACAAACAGCAATTCTAGCTTCAACAGTAGCAGCAGCAATACTACCAGTACCACCGCACAATTCTCTTCTTCCCCGCCCACCTCAACGGCCGCAACCTCTGAGGAGGAGGTTGCTCAAAAACCCCAACCGACTCGCAGGACTTGTTCCGTCCGCAAAACACGGGCGGCTCGAGCAAAGAAATCCCGCTCCTCGAACGCAACGGAAAACCCTCGGATCAAAGTTGATTCTTCCTCCTAACCCCACCCTTTTCTTCTCTCTCTCACACTTCCTCTCCCTGGCATCACGATTTCATAGACCCGTACGGCATTCTTGGAAGGCGTTGTTTGATGCAACCTCATTTCTCTTCTTTAACCGTCTGCACAGACAAAAAAATTACACCTTGCATATGTTGCATCCACAGTACACACATCACATCATATTGATCAAACATTAGAAAGACGCATTCATCTTCAGGGGCATTGCGGGGCGTTGTGATTTGGTGCTGGATTGTTCTTTTCTTTTTTGGCGGCTCATGATTGCTGATTGATTGATTGGAAGGTGCATTGACTGTTGACTCACGACATGATGTGATTATGGTTGAGGATGAGTTGTTCCTTGCCTGTGATCTGATCAAAGAAACACGGGGAGAAAAGGGGAATCAGAAGTTGACAATTATTACATTTGAGTAATAGTAGTTCTACAATCCCTGGGTCATGGTTCACATAACATTAAACACAAGGAATCAATCGCTCCCGCTGATAAAACGCCAATCAATAGGGGATATCAAACGCAAATTAGGAGAATCATCATCATCATCATCATTGTCCACCACCAAGTTGTGCTAACTCCTGTTCCTTCTGCCGCAGCGCCTCCCGCATCGCATCAGCCTCTCGCTGCAACTGCGCTCGTCGCTCGAGGACATAGCTGTCTGGTTGTTGTTGTTGTTGTTGCCCGTTGGGAGAAGGGCGGTAACCGGACGGGTTGGACGCATCTTGTTGCTGGCGTGGGGTACGATCCGAGGATGGCACATCCTGGTTGAGGATCGACGAGATGGAATTCACCCGCGAGGGCGGAGTAGCAGTAGTGGCGGGCATGAACGAGGATGGTGTCGTTGTTGTTGGTCGGAATTGTTGTTGGTCTTTCCGTTCGGCGGATAGAGGTGGGAGGGTTTGCGGTTCTTGGAAGGGTGGTGGTTGTTGCTGCCCGGCCCCGGATGGATGATGGGGTGATGTTGACCGGTCGCCGTACATGGGGCTCGGAGAGTGTGAAGGGGGACGGGGACTCTTGAAATGGTCCATCTCGGGAAACCGGGGCGGAGCAGGGTGAGGATGATATGGCAGGGAGGTGGTCGTCGTCGGTGCGATGCCTGAGTTGTACCCCGTGAAATCCACCGGGGGTGGTGCGGCGATCGGTGGTCGATTGGGCGGAACGTGGCCGTTCTGATCCGACGACATCTGGTCAGCTGCTCGAGCAAGGGCCACGGCAGCTGGCGCCTCGGGAGACGCCGACGATGCGCCCGATGATTGTGTGAGTGCGTCTGGAGACTGATCTCGCGCGGCCGGAACGACCCGCTTCCGCCGTTTGATCGTGGGCTTCTTCATGGTTACCGGTCGATAGCACCCATGGAGTTTGTAGTAGAGGCCTAGTATAAAAAGTTAGAGGGTAGATAGAGAGACTTTATGACCAGATGAACGCACCACAAGCATTGCAGATCGGATTGCCATTCTCGTCGCGCCTCCAAAGTGGTGTCACTGTGGTTCCGCAATTCTGGCAAGACACCAGCTGTGCAGGACCATCCGGAGTTGCACCCACAGCTTCGCCATTCCCTTTCCTACTGCCTTCAGCAGCCTGATTCCAGGCGGCCCTTGAAGCCCTGTACATGCGGTTGTTGTATGCTGGACAGCCCTCACAGCCCTCAGCACCACCCGTCCCGTTGCAATTGCCTCCACCGGGGCACGATCCCTGTGGGAGACAGGCGCCGTTGGTAGCGGTTTGTGAGCCGGGGGACACGCTCCGGGCTCCCGAACCGGGATCTGGGGCTGAGTCTGACTGTGAGTTGACCCGAGTCCGCTTTGTGGGCCTCTGTGCATTTCTTGCCTTGAGGTACAGGCCGCAGGCATTGCATATCATCGCGCCAGTAGGCGATCTTCGCCATAATGGCGTGCTCTTGGTGCCACAGTTACTGGATTGGAGATCAGTATCGCAGATTTCTCCACAAATGATGGAAAAGCATACCTGCACGAATGGCTTGGAAACGAAGGGGTTTGGTTTGATGAGGAACCAGTCGACGATTTCGAGTTACCAGCTCCCTCGTTCATCGAATTTGTTCCGTCTCTGGTATTCTCCATATCCGTCCCCGCGTCCCGTTGACCGTTTTGTTGCAGACTATCGTGATTGTGTGAATTGATGTTTGCTTGCATATGATAATCGAGCGCTTCTCGTGCACCACGGGCCGAAGAGATTAGCTGTTGCGCAGCATCGAGATCTTCTGCGGACGGTTGGCGCATCAGAGGGTCTCCTCGAGGCCGAAGAGAGCCCAGAATTTCCATCAAGAGATAGAGGCAGCGGCGGATCACAAGCCAAACGATGTGCAAGTGTAGAGCCTCCGCTGATCCCAGAAATCGAATCCACTCACTTGTCGTCCTCCTAGATTCTTTGTTTCAGGGGTCAAAGGCACATCGACAAGGACGTTTTATGGCTGGATGAAGTCGCGACGATTTATCGATACGTAATGAATGCAGTCGGAGGAGCAGATAATTTCTCGATCAAGCGGGCGTTCGTTTAGAAGAGGGTGATGAGTGAAAGCTATGAGGAAGATGAGTCGAACCCTTCGAGCGAGATGATGGGTTGAAGCCAATATCGGCGATGGACTCAGGAGGTTATCAATGACAAACCGCCAGGCTCCCACACGGACAACCTGATAAGAGATCCTCCTGACCACTCGCAAAAGCAGTGGACTCTCCGATAGGCAGAGCTTCGAGAGACGAGGACCCAGCCGTGGCTTGGTCGATTTTGTAGGGATCCGGAGCTAGGTAAACAGGAGTGGCGTCAGCTTTTGGAGGCTCTCGAAGAAGCAAATCTCCGAATGCAAGGTGATTTACACCACCGATACCCTGTTGTGGGTTGACTTGCAAGATGGGGTTCGGCGGGCACGAATGAATCATGGACGGAATCACACTTGAAGTTGCCGAGCAGCGCCAGCGGTTGATATTGTGGCCACTTTTTTCGATTTGAATTCAAGCCCGTTTGATGGCGCCGCGACAGTATTCACTGCAGCCAAAAGTGTCTCTCCCCGGATTCCCATCATGGTTTAGCGGGCCCACCATTGCGAATCGTTTATCCCGTATTAGGAATGTCGTGCCTCACAAATTCTGTGTAATTTAGACGCGATAAAGCCGATTGGTTGACAGCGCAGTCAGCGGAATTAGAAGAACTCTGATTGGCTGGCTGTCTTTCTTATCGGGATCAAATTTCATCGGAACGGATGCATTTTCGATCTGATCTGATCATCTGATAATCATTCGATTCTGGACCCAGTACTGTTGTATGTAATAATCAACATTACTACTACTAAACATAGTCGAACATTCGGACTAAACACATCGCTG
Organism: Thermomyces dupontii; assembly: GCF_041956625.1. NCBI lineage: Eukaryota > Fungi > Ascomycota > Eurotiomycetes > Eurotiales > Trichocomaceae > Thermomyces > Thermomyces dupontii. The sequence continues at coordinate 1,246,557 of NW_027192312.1, read as the reverse complement.
ATCATGACAGAAGCATCCAACATCGTCTGGACATGCCAAATGTCCAAGATCGCACCTCCTCTATATTCGCACATCCACTCGTGTCGCGATGAACGTCCCTCGTAAAGTTGCGTCGCGCAGCCTCGAGCAAGGTACGTCCTTGCAAATAGCGGCCATTCACGGTCTCATCCGGCCGCTCAAGATCACAGGTCATGCCGAGAGCTTAGACCTGCTCGGCTCCCCACGTCGGGTCCGACTCGCGCATGTTCGCCGGGGGCTCGATCGAGGGGATGTACTCCAGCACGACATAACCAATGCCGATAAATCCGACAATGGAACCGGCAATATATCGCAGAACGCCGTCATGTAGCAAGAGGCAGCCAACGAAAATGTAGACTGCCAAGCTTCAGCATCAGCTGAAGGGAAGAGCGAGGAGGACCAGTACTTACAGGCACCTCGTCCAACAAACGAGAAGAGGAACGAAGCATAGCGATAGACATAGTCGGGCACATGAGGGAGGAACTCCAGGCCACCGATAACTTTGTTGCGGTCAGCAGCGCGTAAAGCAAACGGACGGGGCATCAAATGCGAACATACCAAGACCAAAGATGATGACATATACACCGACAACGGCCGCGCCGAGGGAAATAGGGAAGAACTGGGCGATGCCACCCAGAACCATAATGACGGCAACCGCCAGGTTAACAAGACGGCTGGGATCAACTGTCAGCCACCCGCCTTCCCTGAGGGGATACGACCTCAAATTCGATGCAACTAGCAAACACCTTCTAGCCAACACCGAGCTTGATAGCCGTAGTCCAGCGCCGAATATGAGACACGTACAAGATGTTGGAGAAGTCCATTTTGCCTGGTATCAAGAGCGCCTGGCCAGATGAAAGTATTCACGGATCGACTGAAAACTCGGCGCCGCAAACGAAATCTCGCGTGAATCGCGCTGATGGCTCCGATAGCTGGTTGTAATTCGAAAAATAAGGAGAGACAAGCGAAGCGGAAGTCTCGTTGCGCAAAGGCCGAAGCACTTGGGGCGAAGCAAAACCAAGCTTCAGGGATGTCACAGTTTAACAGCTGTTCGAATTTCAAATCGCGATCGAGGAAAGACTTGGGGATCCGATCGCAACCGTACTATGAATCGCCGACGTTAGAAGCTCCGACAACCCAGTTCAATGCCGCAAAACATACCTGGGCCCTTTGTCAAAACAATTGCTGCTCAAACGAAAATAATGGGTGGTTGGAGTAGTGATAAAGTGGTTGACTGAAGCTGCAGAGAGCCAAGTGCCAAGCGAATGGCTTGGCATGGCTTTGCAGCCACATTTCGCAGGTTAGATAAGATCACGTGACACAGTGACTTGATTTCTGCAGGATATCCGGATCGGGAAGGACGTCGGCAGACTCACGTGAAGGATAATCGTGTCGAGAGGCACGGGTTTTCTTGTTGATTGAAGCCAGAAATGACATGGCAATGAAGCAGACTGGGATAATGGTTTTTCAAGGAGCTCACTGGGACAGAAGTTTGGCTACTGTACCGCATTTCTGCAGGGATGCATGAAACCCTAATCATGTGACTCCCTGGTTCCTCCCATCGGGACGAGAAGTTGGCGAATGAAGGGGAGATTTTCTACTCAATCGCTCGATGGAAGGTTGTCCAATCTCTCTGCAAAGGTGTCTCCTAAATTGGAGCCAGGAAACGAGAAAGTATCAGTATGTACAGTGCGGGTATCTCATGCAAACTGAATCCGTATCATCCGACCCGTCATTACCATGAAGCGTAACAATATCAAACAAATCAAGCAAATCTATACATGACAATGTTAAACTGTACACAAACAATCGGAGCTTCTCCACCTCAGGATTGGAGATGGCTGGTTTTGTCGCGAGAGGAAGATAGGAGGAATCACCTCCGGTCAATAGTATGTATGCTTCTTCACAGAAGAGCAAAACTTCTTCGCCCTGGACTTGACTTCTTTCCACACCTTTCGAGCGCGCGTCAGATGATTTCTATCAAGATCAATGCTTGGCGCAGGGAAAGAGTAGTAAAACATCGGTTCTGACTGCGGCGGCGGGGGCGGTTTCTCGTGTCGTCGCGTCGATCTGAAATTCCTTCGCGACGGCTTTGGTGCGGTGCTTGTAGTCTGCTCAGCGAATCGAACATGCTTGGTCGCTGGTGCTTGATCTTCAGAGGTCCGGGCATCTGACGGAGCTTTCCCAGTCGTCATGGGTTGCTGGCTTGCTTCCGTCTCGGGCGCACGATTGTCCTCGGCGATGTTTGCCGGCTCCTCGGTCTGAGTGGAAGCGTCCACAACGAACTTCCACCACTGGGTCTGCCCCTCAACATGATGAAATGGACGAGCAATGACTGAGCGCGAAAGCGGGGACTGAGAGTACCGCCGTCCTGCATGCTTTTGCTGGAAGTTCCATGCGCTTGTATTGACAACGCCTTCTTCCAGCTCCATCCGCATGTTCCGTTTTTCGTTGCGCGTGGGCACCGAGGGATGTTTGTAAAATCCGTTGGCCACCACCCAGAACTTGTTCCGATAAACCTCCAGGGAGCCATTGTCCGTCAGAACCGAGTCAACTTCTTTCTCGGACCAGCTCCCATGCGGAGTATAAAATCGGAACACTTCCCCGTTGATGTGGTTGACGAGGTCTTGTCCGGTCCTTGCAAGATTGTGTTCATCGTTACCGGCATAGAGAACCGGGTCAACCAACTCGCTCGCACGGTTCATGACCGAGTCAATCCGCATCTGATCGCGAGGACTCGAGACTTTGGGGCGAGACACAATGTAGAGCATTGAATGTTCTGGAGGCGTTGCACACGGTTCCTTGACGGCGTTTCCGTTCCAGTTGAAATGATGGATCTGATCAGACCCATCTGCCTCCTCCAGAATTCTGGAAATTCGCGAGCAGAACTCGTTCGAAACAATGGCTTTGTCGTCGCTCTCATCGGGCATGTGTGCCTCCATGCCGTCCTCGACTTTCTGTTCCTCGATGCTGCTGATGCTGCTGCTGCTGCTCCAGTAACCGGAATCGGTCACCGCCAGCTCATAACTGTCTGGCTCAATCAGCTTGTCGATTGTTTCGATGATCTTAGAGGACATCATCGTGTCCTCATCCCCGTAGCCAACATGCGTCTCTTGGGAATCGTCAGACCCCGAAGACGCCGGGGAGAACGCATCTTCCTCATCGAGTTCCTGGGACCAGTCGAACCTCTCGGGCGAGAGGAGCTGCCGAAGTTTCCCCTCAGAGTAGATGGTCTCGGTGTAAGACATCTTGGAAAGTCAGCTGAGGAAGGACGATGAACACAACAAGAAGTCTTTGGAAGGCTTGAGAATGAAAAGATGATTGAGCCAGTGAAGGTAAGAAGTGATGATGATAACAATGATGAAGTGTCGAAGGCTTGAGTAATAGAGATGATGGTCAATCCAGTCAGAACAAGATGAGAAGAATGAGTCAAGAAGAAAAAAACTTCATCTGAAGAAGAGGCATTGTTCTATATGCACTGGATCAGAAAGCAGCAAGCAGCAAATGGACGAAAGTTTCCATCAAAACTCACATTTCACATTTTCACAGGACACAACCGTCCGGTAAAACCCGCCAAGTTTGTAAGGGCATGGGTGAAATATCCTTGCGGATATGCCTAGTAACTGCATATCTCGGGTTGGGCTTAGCCATTATTTAATAGTCTCATAAGTAGGTCCTAAAACATTTTGGTTGATGTGGGAGTCAAGAACTAACTACTGTTAGTTGACTGAGATCAGAAGAGAACAGGTGGTGGAAGTGGATTATATGCTTTGTCAAGAACGCAAAATCAAAGAAACTGCCTTGGCATTGACGGGTACAAGCAATTCACACCATGTCCGTTGCGAAAACGGTCTTCATGAGACAAAAGGCTTGTCAAAGACCAGTTGCGACAATGCATTGTCCACAGAGTACAACCACATTGAAGTGCGGGTACTTTTCACTTTGGCTCCGCACCACCACGCCCTATCTTGAAACGGTATGCTCTTGGGATAAGTGGAGATGAATGACCGGAGAGATGATCACTCGTACAAGCATTTGTCAATGCCATGAGCATGATCTCCACTATGCGAGCCGCATCTAACCATGTATTATCCGGTCAGGGCTCCGGGACACGCGATGGACGATACTGTTCGAGCCCGGTACCGATGTTTTTAGTGCTGAGTGACTGCATCATCATCGTCTGATCCGACACTGATGACTTGAGTGAATCGGATTTGCATCATGAGGTGATCTCTCGAGCCGCCGCCTCGGCAACCTGTACTTCCAGACATCGAAGAGGCCTTTCCGAGCGACTGATGCAAGAGCCTTATCCGATCCTCTCCCGGGATGGAGGACTCGGAACCCATTCCCCTTCGTCGAAAGACAGATCGCTCATAGATAGTCGACATTCTTCCATTTGAACTTTTTGTTTGCACGATCCACGGGACGATTCTGGAATTGACTTCCATGCAGCTCAAAGACAAGCTCCTTGCTGTCTTGCGATTGTCCCTGACTATCCTCCCCCGGTGGAGATGTCGGCACCGTAAATCGAAAGACGGTCTGCTCTTTCGGGATGGCTACAGCAATGCATCAGCTAAGTCCTTCAATGGCGATGAAAAAAAAAATCATATATTCCAGCAAGAAGGATCCTACTCTTTACAGCATCCTTTTCCGTAACAATGACAAATGTGAACTTTGTGTCTTTGACCACAATCCCTTTCACCCCCACTCTCCCCGCGCATCGACTACGCACGACCTCGATCTCTGCGCCGTGGAAATCCGCACTAACAAGCTTGCTTCCATGAGACAGCGCGGTGATCCGGGGCATCGTGTCCGGTTTCCGATCCTTGATGTCCAGCACCTCCTGCATGTACTCAATCCACATCTTGTGCAGTTCCCGAAACACGGCATATTTGCATTCTTCTTTGGGGATGTCGTAGATTCCGGAGATGCGTTTTTCCTTCGCAGACAGAGGTCGCGGGCGTTGCTTGCGGAGGAAATACTCCTTCTTGCGCAGGCGATGCAGACGTCGGCGGGCACGGTTGTCGGCAGGGGTGGGGGACGTTGGTCGAAGATAGAGCGGCTTCTGTCGAATCCGTTCGGTAAAGAGCTGGTCCGCAGTATCGGGAGAATGTGCCCGAGCAAGGAGCTCGTGAGCAACGTGGGATTGCGACGTCATGGTGCTAGCAGCGTTGTGACATCCCTTGAAGATGATCTCGAAAACTTGACGTTCGAGCGTTGGTGCTTTAAAATCCTGTCACGTGATATACTGACCCTACATCAAACGTCGTTTGCACCGCATTTGCCGTATCGAACGGGGTCATTTTTGGCTCTCAGTTTGGAACGCTTGAAAGTATGATATCGTGATAACCTGACTTTGTCGCAGGTGGTACGGAGTATTCGATGTCGTCGATTGAATTGGTTCAGTTCAGAAACTCCGCAGATTACCAGAAAAGTGGCTGCCCCTGAATCATCGCTTCATTATGGAGGTAAGTCAGTAAGTTAGTTTTCGCACTCCTTAAGCCGGTCGAATGTCCAAATTATCCAACGCCATGTTTTCGGCGAAACTAACTAGGTTAATGGTTATGTAAGGTTGAAAAACGAAACTGATAGAAGCAGCCTACGCCAACAAAATTCATGACTATTGACGCGATTGAAAAGGCGAGAATGGATGACTCATGAGGGCATAGTGACCTGGTCATTGCATCCCGCACAGACCAACAATTCTCTGCTCAGGGGGGGCAAACCTCTGAAGATTCGGGAGGGCTGGCCTTAAAACCTACTCCCCAACTCCGGAGCATCCACAACGACAAATCTAGCGAAATACGATGAATAGTTGCGCACACACTTCGACTGTCGAGTTAATCCTGCAACATTATGGAGCCAGCATGGGAACTCCGAACTCATACGAAAAACAGCCACAAAAAAGACGGGTCAACGGCAGATCAACATTTCTGGGCCCCGGTGAGCCTAGAGTAAATTCTGCGGAGAAGTGCCGAAGTGGGCATCTGTGGGAAGATCATCCGTTGTCAATCTTCGAGAATAACCCATAACTAACCTAATACAATAACCCTTTAAGCGTTGAGACCGTAGAAGTTCACCCCGAGCAAGGCTACCTACGGAGTTCAAAAACCATGAATTTTTGACGTCATGCCGAAACTGATCGACAGTTTCACCCTTTTCAAGGCCCACGAAAGGCAGGCCAGGACTGAGAAGCGAGAAGTGCGATTCTCCAGCCACCGAGAACGGTCTTTTTTTAAAAGATCTGCTGAGCTTAAACCGATCAGACAATGGCATGCAAACTGTATACTGAACCTGAGATCAATGGCGATCAATGCACGGAGAACTCCGGAGAAGATCAGGCAATAACTTAGCTAATCTTCAGCAAGGTTTGATGTAGATATTTGCCCCAGTTGGTCGCCGAATGTGGACATAACCTGAGAGGTTAATCAGACGCGGGACACGTTTGGCGACGGTGAGCAAGGGATAACTACGAGTACAGTCAGTACGAGAAGGCCGAAGCGAGTGGCGGTCATAACTCCGTAGAAAGGGATGATGGCCATTTTGTCTTGACAGCTGTCTACCTCCGCGGACTTGGGTGGCTATACCTTTAGTACCTATCATGTTCAATTGCTCCCTGATTACGGAGTAAGGAGTATTGGGTATAGATTGCGGAGTAAGGAGATCGTGGTATCTGCCCGATGGACCCAGCAGGACGCGTTGAAGAACCTGCCAGGGAAGCTGGGGATATCCATCTCGGATCAATAAAGGATGCGGGCGCTTGCAATGATTGAGTGGTCCAATATTGCAAGTGCGTGCATTGTTGTCCACCTACTCCGTAGATCACCGATCAATCCCATTGTTCGAATGAACCAGTTGATTACCCAAAAGATAGCTTAGTTCCTAGTCTGGTTCTCCTAAAGCAAAGAGAGTTTATCATCAATTGACCATCCTCAATGGGCAGAGAACAGGCAGCACAAGCAAGAGATGTCCAACTGAACGACAGCCCAAGGTCTTCGTCATTTCATCGTCGTAGAGAGTGGTCAATGAATGGTAGATAAAATGCGATGTCGAGATGGAGAAAGGGGGATTAAAAAAAGACGCAAGATGGGAATCAATTGCAGCCAACAACAAAAGGTGACACGGCCAAAACTTCGCCAAAACTTCGGATGGTCCAAACCAATTCTACGTCAACTTTATCCCTCCCAAACGTTCCTCAAGTCTCTTCAAGACTTCGGGGTCCGGTTCCTTTTTAGGTTTCTTGGGTCTGGAGATGAATTAGCAATCGGTGTGGGATGGTGGGAAAGGGAGGGGAGAACATACGGAATGCGTTTCGTGTCAGGGCCCTTTTCTTTCCCGCACCCTCGGCAGGTCTTTTCGTGTGGTTGATATATTGTCTCGCATTGATCGCAGACATAGCGCACGCGCATGCGTGGTTTCTTGAAGGTGCGCTGAGGCCGCTCCGGCGGCGGGTCGGCATCACCAGGATAGCCATTCGGATACTTTTCGAGATTTGGTCTAGAAATACGTCAGCTCTCCGATCATCCAGTAGAGAAGAGTGGACAGAGGGAACGTACGGATCGCGTGGGCATCTCTTGCAGCGGATGTGGCCGCAAGTGGCGCATTCCTTGACATGCTCTTGGAACACGGAATCGCAGCGATGGCAGGTGCGACGAACGCGACGCCGGATCGGTTTGTAGACGAGATCTTGCCCACCAGTGCGCGAGGGGACGGTGAGAAGAGAATACGGCTCCTTGACTTTCCTCTTGTGGGCTTCGGACTTGGAGGCCTGGGCGGCTTTGGCCTTCCGCTCCTTCTCCCTGGCTCGAGCCTCCTTCTCTTCCTTGGAACGGGCGGGCGGATAACGGGGGCATTTCTTGCAGCGGACGTGCTGGCAGCCGGCACAAACCTTGTTGGCGCCAAACGTGGTCTGGCAGCGATGGCAGGTGCGGCGGACACGCATGCGAATCGGCTTCTCGACGCGCTCGATGTTCAGTTTCTGCGGCGACATCCATTCATGGGGCTCCAGGGTGAAGCCATATTTGGCAAAGAGCGCGCGGGCGCGCTCCTGCTGCACGTAGGACCAGTCAATGGCGATCGGGCCGTTCGTAGGAGAGGTGGGAAGAGACTTGGCTGGCTTGGTGTCGGATTTCTCTGGACTACGGCGAGTTAGACGAATGTCAGGACCCCGACCGCGACGATGTGCACTTACGCAGGAGACGATTTGCTGGATTCACCATTCTTCTTCGTCTTGTTGCGACGCAGCACCGAACCCATGCGGCCTACGAAGCGCGCGATGGGATCGCGTTGCGAGTCGGACTGTTGCGACATGGCGGAGGGCAACCGAACAGTTTTCAGGGGGTTGCTTTGCGATGAATCAGGTGGTCTCTTTGAGCCGTTTTAAGCAACAGCGAGAAGCATTCGTTTTGTCGCGGAAAGGGGAGCGATAAGATTTCCGTGATTGGGACTCCTGGTGCTGCAGGGCGTCACCAAGCGGCAGCGCCGGAGTGGTCAATGGAAACCCGACCGAACGGAACAGCAGTAGGTCGGTCGAATCACAAGCCCAAAAGGCTCCAAGCACAACCAGGGCGGTCCCTGCCTGCAGAAACCCGCAATTGAAAACCGGACGGATGCTCAGGGTGTTCCGTCGACAGCACGCGGGAGATTCCTCTTTGGACGTGAAGGAGAAGCAACAGGGGGAAGAGGCTGGTCCAAGTCCCCTTACCACTGTGCTCTAGGAGGGAGTCGAGGATGACTCGAGCGAAAGAAACCGAGAAGAGAAGGGAAGAAAGATTGAAAGGGAGGATTGGGAGGGAAAAGGCTAAAAGAGAAGAAAGTCCAAGGCGGCCCTGGGGCGGAGGCGATAGAAGAGGCAAAAATTGGGGGAGCGGCCTCTGGGGGAATCGGGGGCTGATGGGCTCCAGTTTCTAGGCTAAGAGAGTTTTGGTCGGGTAAGCTTTGGACGGCGCTACGGAGTGTACATGCACGCACGCTATACAAGAGGGGGCATACCCTGAAGAGTTAAGCCTAGGTAAGCTAAGGTTAGATTTCACAGCGGAATCCGCAATTTCGCATCAGGCCATTTGAATTAAGTTACTGGATTCGCTTAGACTCTTAATACTTGGATAGTGTGACTCTAGTATGGTGGAAAACCTCTGCGGGCCGCCAGAGGAGCCACTCAAGCATCCCGCACCTACGAGTAAGTTACTCGCAGTTAACTTACGACTAGGTTAGTTAGGTTATGAGTAGGTTATGTACCGACTAAGTAAGCATTTGGCCCATTTTCCATTTTTCCCGCGGAAGGGCGTGCACACACCATTGCGTGTTTGGGGACCTGCAGGTGGGCTCTTCAGGAGGAGTGGGCCAATAGCCTCCCTTGGTGCTCATCACGAGCCAATTGACGAGCTCAGAATCGGAGCCTTTGCTGGGTTGGGAAAGGCGTAGTTGCGACGAGCCACTCAGCGCGAGCCGACGGGGGCCTTCACCGAATCACAGATTGAGCAACCTGGGGAGGTGTCCAAAATTGGAGCGCTTGGCACATCGCACGTAATCGGCCAGGAATCCATTGGCGGGGATTCGTCATGATGGTTGGGGCACATGGGTCGCAGCTGGGAGCTGCGTAGCCAATGCAAGGTTGTGTGCGGCGGGTGGAGCCGCTCTGTGGCCAAACGGCCACACTATGACAAATTGGTGCGTTGCTGGCTGGGACAAAATCCATGCGGATTGCGGAATTGCGGATCGAGCACCCGCCATGGCGGATTGGGATGGAGAGGGGGTCGTTTCTGTGTACTCGGGAGATACTAGGTACATACATAACATAGGTAGGTTAGGTAGGTACTAGGTAGACAATTACAGACGTGGCTCAAAAATTATTAAGTTATTCAAGATTCAAGATCGGACGTTAAATGAGAAGAGTCATTTAGGCATTCTGGCTTGTGATCAAAGACTCCTCAATCATGGGAATTCGGAATCCTGAAATCCGACGGCCAGCATGGTTACAATCAACATGGCCAAGGCAACCTCCGATCTGCAGTTCGCAAGTCGCCAGATCCAGGTGATTGGGAGAATGAACAGCCCAGCCGCGTGAAGAAACTCGGCCACGCTGTCTGCTGCAGCGAAGAGCGGTAAAGGAAACAGAGAGAGATCCCCAAAAGCCAAGGGAGCGGAACTACTCGTACATAAGTTAAGTCAACTAGTTAACTTAGTTAAATGAACCTTGTTCTGGAAGAAGGTTCAGCGTGCTCCATCATTGGACCAGGGTATTAGTCATTCTCTAGCCTGATTCGGCATAGCGTCCCATTAGCGCTGAACTCAATCCTACCGTCGTACGGAGGTTGTAAACCTGTCCGGGTTGCCCGATTGCGGTTTAGCGTACTCGTAAAAGAACGGGAGGATGGGTCTGGCCTGTTCGGGCCGCACAAGCCCCCGAGCGCTACACTCGGTCGGGACTAGCGCCATGCGAAACGGTCCAAGCGTCAACTTGCTGACTTGGCAGTTGGCGCCCGTTGGCGGAACTGGAAGGCGGGAACGGTGCTCCCGCCATCTCTGTTTTGCCGCCATGCCTGGCCGATGAGAGTGACAGTGTCCATCTCCTCCTGACGAAACAACCGAGGTTCAATTCAACGAGCGGATGATTTGACTTTAAGAGAGAAATCTGAAGCAGCTCGCTCAATCAATCCATCCAATTCGGATTGATCGATAACCCTGGAACCCAGTCCTACTCCTGACACAATCGAGTCCCTAGCCGTTTTTCTCCGAATGTTTAATACATGTACCTATACAGTACTGTACTATCTACTCAGTACAGTACTCCGTACTCCGTTGTTGGCTGTTTGTAGGGTCCAAGCCATGTGTTTTCACGAGTCATGTCTCTGCTGCATAAACTCATCCCAGAGTCAGAGGAGCCACACCACGTGTTGCGGTTCGGGAAGATAGCGCGTCGTTGAAAGTCTCCTTATCGCAGTAGGCTACTTGCGAGTAACTAGTTGATAACTCCGTACATAGTTGATCATTGATACGGATTTACGGACATTACTTTTGATTGATGATATCGCTGTCATTGTCATTCATACGGAACGGTGTTCTTGACAGATTCCGTGGCTCCTTGGCAATTCTTCAGCCCCTGTCGACGGGGTTTCCTCTTCCATGCAACTGCAGCCGGCTGACAGGGATCTATCGCCACGGCTGGACAAGGTTAAAACGGTGAACACTAGGAAAAGCAAAGGCACGGGCCGACCGTTAGATAGACCTTTTGCTTCAACGTTTTGGTTTGCACTCTTTTGACAAGATCGAAGCTTCGCAAGCAACTGAACGGCCTCGATGTAATATTAGCTGGCAGCTGAGTCTAGTCTCCTGTCTAACAGCGGTCTAGAGTTTGTTCACCAACCGCTTGAACTTGCTTGTAATTACTAGCGGCTGGTCCGCCGTTTCGGTTGTGACATGTTCCGCCAAAATCCACTGCATCCACATCTACAGTACCCTAATAGCCTCCATAGCGTTCGGCCCGGGACTCTCTCTCTCGGCTCCCGCACATGACATGAGCCCTGATCCACAACAACGGTCGGATCTAGACTGCTCGTTGCAGCAATGTTATTGATGTCCTTGGTACGAATACTCTGTACGGAGTACAATGTACTTGTATGTACTCCGTATGTACTCTGTACATGCACAGTCTGTCCAGATTCAACGGTCGGCGCTCAGACATGTCTGCAGAATGGCGCTGTGCTGGTTGTACAGCATACTCGGCTGCATGTACCCTGTACTTGAGTACTTCCTTAAGCATCCTGCATGCACAGCATGTCGCGTTCATCACAGAGCGCAAACTTTATCCTGAGTTCTTGACAACTATGTGTGATTGTCTCACACTCGCAATCCCCATGCAAAACCCTCAGAGAAACGGCGAAGTAAATCCACAATGAATCAATCAAGTACGGAGTACTCTGTGCGCGAAATGGCAAAACCGAGGCATTCGTATTGTCGATGCAAAACTGTTGTGCAACCTGCGTCGTCAACACCGACGATCGTTTGATTCCGTCCGATGTTCGAGCCATCATGCCACGGCGGCAACTGGCATGGCACTAGGTAATGTACAAGGAAGCTATCTGCAATGTCCAGATCATTCCGGTTTCCCGGGCAAAAATCGCAATGCGGTTGGACTGAGAAGCTCCCAGCTCCCCGCAGGTTACAGTCTTGTGCTGCATGCTGTGATGCTCCAGACTTGATCATCATACCAACCTGGGTCATTACCCCGGGAAACAAAGTCGGCATGTTCACACGTACTCGGTCCGTCGTCCGACACTCGATGGACTTGGACAGTCGGCAATTAACTCCGATGTTGCTCATGGCTGGTCTTACGAGAGTTGATCTGAGTCGCAACAGGCCGCTTCCCAAGTCTATCGGCCTGAGCAGATGATCAGCGGCCATGATGACAAGCCAAGCTGGCTGATCTCTTCATGCTCTGCCCCGTCGTTCGATACTCGCCGGAGCCAACGGTCGGCAGTCGATACTGACGAGATCCATGGCTTCGTACAACCTTTGCGTGATCTCAAAGATGAGTCGTTGGTAAATGCTCTATCACTGTCCCTCTTAGTGGCAGCAGAAGAGCTCGCACGTTTCTTCTATCCCAAATCTACCAGCTTATTAGGTATTATCATGATCATGACGCCAGACTGAATCTTTCGTTCAAGGAACACCGTCGGTACGTTCACGGTCTGTCCGTCGACACTCGGCAGAGTCGACAGTCGACATTGACAGAGCCGATGGCTTCGTACTGCCATTGCATGATCTTAGAGATGTCCGGTCGGTAGACCCTAAGTTTCGATTCCAGAGTCCCAAACAACAAGTCCGCACGTTGCCCTATCCCATTCTATCGACCTGACTAGATGATCAACATATATCGGACCGCACGCAGCGGCTCGAATTGGTCTTCCAACCCATCATAGTTCCAGCGAATGACCCAATGTGCAAATAGACATAGCTTGCGTTTTCCCTCGACCAACACGGTTATCCTCAATCTTCTCCCGACAGTTTGCTCTGGATATTCAACACATCGCTCTCACTCTCCACCTCAATCACGCGATTCACCTCCGCCGTATTGCGCATCAACTCCACTGCGCCAGCGTACATCATGCGCGACGACGGGTTGCAGTTCTCCGGCAGATAATAAAGCATGACATACGGCACGGTGAGACGGCCAGATGGCTGTTGTCGGAATCCGAGTCAGCAGCGACGAAAACAAGACACTCGGGGAGGCCAAAAACTGACCAATGTGAACGGGTAACTCAGCAGGACGAATCGCGGCGACGAGTCGGGAAGCTCGTCGGCAATGTCTTGGAGACTGGAGTGGACGGTGTCATCCTCTGGACGGATCTCTTTCGTTTTGGGGTCGATGACATCTGCAAGAGCACGAACGGACGTTCAGTTGGTTTGCGGCTCAGTCATTATTGTATCGAGCAGACGCAGGAAAGAGAAAAGGCACGGACAGATGATGCCCTGCGGGTCTTTGGCTCGAGAGGTTCCCAACCGGAACTTCCGCAGTTTCTCCTTGGTTTCTGGCGTAAAGGTATATAATCGACTTTCGGACTGGAGGATGGACAATTGTCAGCCTGTTAGTCCGGCGTCGTTGGATGGAATAGATTCCTACCATTTTGCAGGATATGTCTGGCGTCGGAACCTTTACACTTCAACTGGCAAAACACTCAAGAGATGCGAGCAATAAGAAGGTAGATGATGCAATAAGATCTACTGTTGTGATAGCTGCCCACCATCGAAACTGAACCCCACGGCGGAGACCAGCTTACCTAAGGGCCTAACCCCACAAGAGAGCAGTCCTTAGGGCCTCAGGGACCGCAAAGTCGGAACCCGTACCGAGTTACGTACTCTCTCAAGTTCTAATAATTGCTTCCAATTCGGACTCGCATTCTCATGTTCAGTCGCATTACTCAATTGACCAGACATTTGTCTAGCCCTACGTCCAACTTCCCGCAAACCGCCGCCCCGACTATTGCGAAATCAACAACCTCCGCGCTCTCTGCCATGAGTTTCCCTTTGCCCAAGTTCTACGAGAACAAAAACAAGAAAATCCAGACAGCAGCATGTCTGATCATTGGCGATGAGGTTCTCGGCGGGAAGGTATACTCTTCTACCTCTCTCTCTCTTCGAGTCAATGAATCAGCTAACCGACAAACCAGTAGACCGTCGATACCAACTCGGCCTACTTTGCCCGCTGGTGCTTCAACCTCGGCATCCAACTCAAGCGCATCGAGGTGATTGCCGACGACGAGGAGGAGATTATCGAAGGCGTGCGACGCATGTCCGATCGGTACGACCTCGTCGTGACGAGCGGCGGCATCGGCCCGACCCACGACGACATCACCTACCAGTCGATCGCCAAGGCCTTCAACCTGAAGCTCAAGCTGCACGAGGAGGCATTCGAGCGGATGAAGAAACTCACCCGACCGCACCCGATGGCGCCGTCGTTTGACTGGGACACTCCGTCCCCCGCGCTGAAGGCGCGCAAGCGCATGGTGGAGCTGCCCTACGACGAAACCGTCCCCGAGAAGGACCAGAGTGTCTTTGTGGCGGATGACTCGTGGGTGCCCGTCGCTACGGTTAACGGTAATGTCTACGTGCTGCCCGGTGTGCCGCGCCTGTTTGAGAAATTGCTCGAGGGCCTCACGCCCGTGGTGAAGCCGCGCTTGGCCGGGCCGGGAGCCCACCGGATCATCATCAGCACCCCGCTGCCGGAGAGCGTCATTGCGCACTACCTCGGCGAGCTCGCCCTGCGGGTCATGCCGCATGGCGTCAAGGTCGGCAGCTACCCGCGCTGGGGGAAGAAGAATAACACCGTCACGCTCGTCGGCAATGACCCCGCGTATCTGGAGTCCCTCGTCCCGGAGGTCGAGCGCAATGTTCAAGGGAAACGAGTGCAGCGAGAGGACGAGGAGGATGAGCCAAAGACCGGTTCATGAGAGAGTCTTTTTTTTTCCTCATTAGAGTAGTACATAGTACATACCTGCATGGCTGTACTGTACATGTCATTCAAGCTTGATGATATGATAATAAGATACCAATACAAAAGCATCGCGTTTCCTCAAAACTCGATAACTTGAGAATACTGGACTGGATTGTTCAACGCAAGTCTAGCGGAAATAGAGTACTTTCGATCGATCAAACAAACAAATCCCATACGATAGAGCAGCAACCATCAACAGAACCAAACAAAATAAACAACAGGGAAAAAGAGAAAAGAAGAGTTCCACATGGCTAGGAATACAAGTCACAAACCATGTCTTGATGAATGCCTGATGCCCCTCGCCTGTCCCAAAGAGGAAAAAAAAAAACAGATTGAAGGTGGTTTGCTTTTTACATATCCTTTGCTTGTCCCCGTTTCCATCCAAAGTGAAGAAAAAGGAAGTGAAGACCTGGGTGATATGCGAGGGAAATGGAAAGAAAAAAAGAAAAAAAAAGAAAAAAAAGGTAGAGGTGGGAATGACTGGCGCACATTGGCACAGGCGCTTTTTCAGGTGGAATGCCATATGGCAGAGACAAAGAAAACAAAAGAGGAGGGAAAAAAAAGGGAAATAAACATCCAGCTTCACGAGTGGTATATTGTCACACCCAGGGTATAAACGAATCGGCAGATGAGCTCCTCGAAAGGGGGTCACTTCCAAGGAGATGAATGATGAGGATCGGCTGGGAAATGCACGAGAGAAGAAAATAAAAAAAGACGGGTTGGTTTGCTTCAGTCGTCCCGATTCACCAGGCGCCGAAACAATCGTAATGAAACCCGTTCTGCAAAAGGGGAAGCCAAGGGAGACGTGAGAGAGAGAGAGAAAGGGAAGAAACACCCGAGGCATGGTCTTTCGTATCTGACGTCGAGCAGAATGAAATCAAGTTCTATCCCCAAAGAGGGCAGCGCCCGATAACCATGAGCTCGAAGTAAAGAGGAAGTTCGAGAACGTGATCTCATGTCCAGAGACATCTTTTTTTTTTCTGGTTCTGTTTTCACATGATCACACACTTGGAGCAGCAACCGGCGTCCTCGTTCGGCTCGGCCACGTCCATCTTGTTCTGGGGTGCGCCGCTGCCGGCACCGCCGGGTCGGGAGGGATAGGACGACATTTCCTTGTTATAGCGACGGATTTCGCGGACGAGGTCGTAGAAGGCGTTCTCCACGTTGATGCGCGCCTTGGCGGACGTCTCGATGAATTTGCAGCCGAACTGCCGCGCCAGTGCCTCCCCCTCTGTTATTCGCCATCATCAGTGGATTGTCCCGAGTGACTCATTTTAGCCTGCCATCATCCACGTACCCTGCTGCGACACTTGGCGCTCTCGCTCCAGGTCGCATTTGTTGCCAACCACGATGATCGGGAAGTAGTCCTTGTCCTTGACGCGCAGAATCTGCTGTTGGAAGGTTAAGATCTCATCGAAGGATTGGCGTGACGTGATCGAGTACACCAGCAGGAACCCTTCTCCGGTCCGCATGTATTGCTCCCGCATTGCCGAGTATTCCTCTTGGCCGGCCGTGTCCAGAACGTCCAACAGCGCAACCTCATCGTCGATCACGCACTGCTTGCGGTATGAATCTGCGGACAACCACACGTGTGAGCTGGGAGTACGGCATCGGGGATCGTCATCACAAGGCGTCTACCTTCAATTGTCGGGTCGTATTCGTCGACAAAGTGCGACTGGATCAATTGGATGGTCAAGCACGATTTGCCTACACCGCCTCCACCGACAACGACCAGCTTGTATTCTCGCAAGAACTATTACACCAAAAAGAAAAAAGGGAGCCCGTTAGCATTGCCCGGAATTGTTGAATTGGTTCATTGTTCCAAGCCGATGCCGGTGCGACAGAGAGCGGTCGATCGCCCCCGGCGCATGCTCAGCAAAACAGAATTGGGACTTACTTTCGATGCCATGATTGCGAGAAGCGAGAAGCGACCACGACCGAGGGATTGAGATGACCGAACCGAGAGAGAAAAACCGTCCTCGTCACGCAAGAGGCGCAGGATCGCGCAGGGAGCAGGGAAATTCAACCGCGCTGCTCGAAGAGACGGAGGGGGTGGCTGGAATGAATTCTAGCGAAAGATGGCCGGCTGGGTAATAGGGTTTGTCGGGGGAGGCTTGGGCCTTGGGGAAAAGGATTGGACCCAGATAAGTGGGATAACTCTGGGATGAGCTTCTTCTGAGACCTTCAGCCTAGGGAATTTTTTATGAACGTATTTTTTTTTCTTGAATTGCAATCGAACTGGGCCCTCTGGGGTTGGTTTAACTTGGTTACTTTTTGGCACTCTGGCCGATTTGGTGACCTAAAGGCGGCCGGTCCCAGCGCTCAGCGAATCAATCAGCGTGATTAAGAGAGAGGGGCGTTGCCAAAGGACCACTGGAAAGCCAAGCGAGGGGTTAGCCTGGTAAGTCACATTTGATCGAGAGACAGAAGAAAAAAGAAAACACGAGGTGTGCGGTCAGGGGAGAGAGTGAACCTATAGATTGCAATTTCTTGCCTTCCAAGGCTTTAAAGCTACGGAGTAGTTTGTACGGAGCAGTACAGTAACTTAGTCGAGTGACGGATTACTGCATGTACACCTTGAGTTACGTACTCTAAAGAATGAAGGGACTGAAGGAAGGACTGGGATTCCCCATCCAATTGCTCATCGTGTTGGAACTTGGAACTTGGGGCGCAGTCCTCCAAATTGATTAAAAAATTCACAGGGACTTCCAAGGTTAGCTCCTTGGTGATGCGTGAAATTGTTCATCCCATGCACGGAAAATCCGGGTGGTTTGGTCAAAGTGTCCGCGTTGGAAAAAAAAGAAAAGGGGGAGGGGGCGGGTGTGGCTTAAAGTTCTCCCTAATAATCCGACAAACAAGACAAACAGTTCCATTCCAGGTTAGACCGGTTAGACCATTGGTTTTAGTCCTTTTGGAGGCGCGCTAGACCCCATCACATCCAGATCGTTCCATGGCACCTCGATTGCTGGCCATTCATTAATTGCTGGAATGGCCACTCGCACACCACGCGATACGGACAAGTGACTGAATTACGAGGAGGAGGACCCTCTTGGAAATCAGTCCACGACGGAACAACTCTGAGCAAACATTGAATTCACCGCGAGGGGCTTTTGGGAAATCATGATCACCGGGAAATATTCTTGGCAGAGAAAGTACAGTACTCATAGGTTACCTTATTATGAAGACACGTGATCGAGCGGATCTGCGATTCAGGGGCATAACCTCACTAATATTTACTCCCTGTTGCGTGCATGCATGCGCCTTTTGGACAGGCAATGGGCATTGTTGTTTCTGGAAGCCGGTTGGAAGCACCCTAACTGGGCGATCAATCACTGCGCGAGGTTAACGGCCGGCTTAACCTCGTGCAATCAAAGGCAATTGACCCTCAACGGAGATGTCACCCGGTGACCCGGCAGACTGGAAGGGCTAATCATATACGAGGGACGGATGGAGATCCTAACCTCGGCGGCGCAGGGGGATGGAGCACGAGTCGGGCCTGTGGGTTTACTCTTTTTCATGCCATTCTCCGCCCTCTGGAGCCTTTATTAGTGATTCACTAATAAGGGATCAAATCCGAGTATCGTGTCAGGATAGGCCATAGATGCATACAGGAACATGTACATAACCTAGGCTTATACTCGGAATTGACCCTCGAGAGTGAATGACAGATTGCAGCAATTGCTTGCTATCAAAATGGATCTAAATATCTAGTTACAACTATCATCACAGATTGCACAGAATAACTTTATCAGGCTACATGTATATACCCTACCCATGGCCTCCCCGCTGTTACATTCATGTCGATCTGCGGTGCAGCACACCCGCAGCAGCCTGCCCGCATTGTGTCAGCAAGGCTCGATGGACCATGTTCTCGAACAGTGTACTCACCTGGTGGTTTGGGAAGACCAATGTATCGGCAATCACCACGTTCTCCGGCCGGGTGGCCGCAAAGACAATAACCTCTGCAATATCGTCTCCGGTCAACGGATCGACACCCCTGGGATTCCAGTCAGAATAAGCACTGCATTCACTGCATTTGAAGCCAGACATACGCATAGACGGCATCGGCCTTGGCCTTGTCACCGTAGTATCGAACAATCGAGAACTCCTGTCACCGATCAGCGAAAACGCTCTTCAACGAGCAGACAGAAACTCGTACCGTTTCCACCTGCCCTGGATCAATCTCAATGACCCGAATGCGCGTCGCAATCAGCTCCTTGCGGAGAGCGTCGGTAAATGCCCGAACGGCCGCCTTGGTGGCACAGTAGATGCTCCCGCCGGCATACGGGTCCCGACCGGCAATACTGCCAATGTTGATGATATCACCACGGCCGCCCTGGTCGCGCTTCTTGAAGATAGGCAGAATCGCCTGCGTCATGTTGATCAGCCCCGTGACGTTGGTCGAGAACATGATGTTCATGTCCTCCTCCGCAATATTGGGAGCCTGCGCAACACCCTTGACCAGGCCGCTACAAGTAACATTCAACAGCGTCAGTGTCCAGTGACAAAGCAGCATCGCCGCTGAGAAAAAAAAAATCCGGAATCGACGACGTACGCATTGTTGACCAGCACATCAATCTCCCGAAACTCCTCCGGCAAAGACGGAACAAAGTTCTTCACAGCCTCCGGGTTCGACACGTCCAAGGCCACCGGGAGCACCTTGACGCCATCCCCCACTTCCTCCCGCACTTCCTTCGCCAGCTGCTGGAGCCGGTCGACCCGGCGCGCCGTTGCAATGATCTTGAGGCTCTTGGGCGAGGTCCGTGCGAATTCCTTGACCGTGCTCCAGCCGATGCCCGACGACGCACCGGTCACCAGGATCGTCTTGCCCTCGAGGCGCTTGGCAGCTGCGGCTGTAGCCATGGTGCGTTGAACAGCCCGATCAAGGAAGATGGAATACGGGTATGCGGAATGACTGGAGGCGCAATCGAGGATCGGCCGGGAAAGCGACGGACGGCGACGACAGAACTGTCCGAGGGTCTGGGCCACGCAGCGAAAACCGTGCATGTGAGATGTCTTTTTCAGTCACCCTGGTGTCGGGGCCGGAGGAGAAACGTAGTCTAATCCTGACAATCGGGTCGAATTGGACTCGAGGGTCCCCAGATGGTGAAGCGGGGCTACGCCGGGGATTTCTCGGCATCTTGTCCGAGGAAGCTTGCGGAGATGTCTGGAGATCGGTTACAGTACAACTGCCAAAATGATGAAAATCTTCAGGAATGAGATACTGCAGAAGGACTAGATACAATTCGGTCATTGATTGTGTGCTTAGGTTCACAGTTGAGAAACGATTTGAAACTTTGTCGAGTTGGAACTGATCACTCAATGGAAGAGATATATAATCCACTCTCAATTAGTTCTCAAGGGTTGGGCTCTGACGCTCTTGACAGTACAGTATGCTCGATCCCGCCAGTTACGTCCATTACACGAGGGTTGCCGCGGAGAGCACCCGAATTGGACGGAGCCTGCATGGTGTCACACAGCTAGGCACGCCGAATCGTTATGCATCCCGACTATCCGCTTCGTTCTCGACTGCAGCGGGATCAATCCGCCGGCATCGCAGGAGGAAATGCATGTCTCAGACCGGGAATAGATGGCATCCGGACATGCCATGGCTGATATCATCAGCGAATCACTCACAGACCTTCGGATGGCCGCGATGATTCGACAACCCCAAGGGGGTACAGCGGCGTGCATGTGGAATCCAGAAACATCTCGAATCCCCGGATAGAGCATAGTCGCGATGATATATGGTTGGTGAAACGTCACATCCCCGCCCACTCAATGCTAAAGGTCCTGACTTTAGCGGGCTCTGCGTTCTCAGAGCCCTCTTGCTCGACCCCTCCCAATAGAAAGCTCTTTTTCACGCCAGTCCCGAGTCGACCGCCAGAAACAATCTCCATCAAATCCAATTCCTCGTCCCATCCTGCCCAGGTGGCAAGGAAGTGGGAGTGGAATCGTAATGGATCTCCAGGGTATGCCATGTATTGACACCCGAACCGAAGACCAGGAGAGATGTAATAGCCCTTGGAATGGAGATGGGCAAAGAGTGGGTACGATGGAGGTACTTCAGGCAAAGGCATAAGGAACTGACTGGGAGCTCTGTATGGGAGTAGAGGAAAAGACGTGGGGGGAGTGATTCCCATCGCCGAAATAGCAGGTGGCGTTTTTGACGAAGCACGGCTCGGCCGACTTTCTTCGAACAGAGTCGAGTCAGTCTCCTCTGCTGGCTTTTCATGCTCATCGTTGTTTAATGCTGCAACGGCTGGATTGTTTGGATCCTTTTGCGCTATCTTTTTCAGCGCCTCTTCACGCTGTAATTCCTTTTTTTCCATCTGAATCTTAGTCGCACGAAGTCCCTCATTTTCTAAACTCTGTATGTATCGTCGCTTATCTTCATCTTTGAGATATTTGATGCCATACTCATGAGCCTTGTACTCATCAACAATGACCGCTACTCCTTTCTCGGCCAGAAGTCTTGCTTCCTCCGGCATCAACTCCAACGGCAGACCCAGGAACACGTTTTGTTGTGGTACTTGTGGCAAGGTCCCAGTGAGGACTCCACAAATGCGGTGTTCACGACGGAGATATGAAGCCGCGTCGGCGGAAAACAAGAGGTAACGGCCGGATATGAAAGAGATGGGAATGGGAAGCTCCGGTACTTGAGCCATTCTACTGTTCCTGAATCCAGGAAATGTTAGCTGCGCTCTCACAATGCTGGACAGAGAGTCTTGGAGTGATTCGAGACAGATCATAAATCTCCAGTGTTTCCATCACAGTTTTGTTTCAAAAGGGATTATGATGTGTTTCAGTGGATTGACAGATTATATTTGTATAATCATGCTGCTCTCAAATAGAGGGATCAATTCATAGTGTCGACATACCTTTGCTCTGAGCTGCACTCTGGCTTGACGAGCAAAGCCAGAGATGCAGAAGTGGTGAGAGAAAAATCTGGAGGACACGATCTCTGTTGGCTTGGTGGAAAAATGCTTGAATGTGACTTCAGCCATTCCTAATTGGGTTAGCCTCGGCTCCATGCCCTCCGACTTTGGACTGGCCTGAGGCTCAACTTCAAAGTTACCAAACTTACCATGAGGCCGCAGTCAAGTTTCTGCCATAGGACCAGTTTGTTCATTCACAATCTCTCTCTCAATAAAAAAAGGAGATTGAAAATCTACAATGGACTTCATTCTGTTGATGATCCTTGTGTTCTTTGCACCTCTATTCTTGCTTGTCGGTTAGTATACTGGACAAGAACTGAAGCTCTAGCTCACCACTGTAGTGTTTCTCGCTCTCTCATCATGCCTAGGCGATAGTTTCCGTGCTTACCTCCGTGGAGCATCTCGCAATGACTTGGGCTCCTACCGGGCGACCTACTTCCGTACAATGACCAACCCCGGCGTTGCCCTGTCCGAGCAAATCGAACTGGAAGATTTGATGCGAGAGCGGCATTACGAGCACGATGAAATCGACAATCGCTAGTGTGTTTTCAATCTAGAATGCAAGATCGGATTTCTTCGGTATGGAACTGTTGGCGGCTTGCTGGGCTTCATTGTCTCCCTCTGCAGGCGGTAGGCTAAAGGGTTTGATTTCAAACTTTCGCCTGCTCAGCGTGAACGCCCAATCCTCTCCGATATTCTGGTCGCTCCCTCCGCCTCGTTCATGCAGTACTGGAAGCTTGTGTGTCTTCAGCATGCCCTGCGGAGGTTCTTCGTGCGCGGTGGCCGCGCCCGAAGTCGCCAAGGCGTCGGATGAATGAGGGAAAGGACACAATTCAATCACACCATCACACAACAATTCTACCCATCGAACCAACCCGGACGATCGTGGATACAGCGAAAGAGGCAACGTGATCATGGCGGTGATATGTTGGGCACTGCTGGACAGCAGTGCGCGAAGGGAGTGGATGAACTGGAGGAGGTGCTCCGGTTGACTACAGTCTGGAGGGTAGATGGCGGGGTTGAGGAGAGACGGAATGAGGATACGATGGACGGTGTTTGGCGGGCATGCAGAAATGGAAGATACGAGCTTCTTGAGGACGGAAACGAAGATCGGTTCTCGAGAAGGTGCGAGAGGGACATAGTTCACAGTAGACAGGGCTGGATGTGCCAATCGCTTCGTCAGATCAAATGCGTGGCAGAAGGCCTTTTGTTTGGAAGCAACATCGGCTTGACTTGCTGGACTCTCCGGTGTCGCGACGGGGGCTGCGAAGATTCAGCGACTGATTGTCATTGGACTGCACAGCGGTGCTCACCTCTTGCCGGCGCGATTCCCGTTCCAAACTCTCCCAGGCGCTCATAGCGCCACGCGATCTTCATCTTTTCTGCCTTCCGCCGGTCGACTTTTTTTTCGTCGACAGCATCTGCTGGTCCTATGAGCGCCGGAAGTGTCCTCCCCCATTGTTCCCCGATCCCCACCACATGGACCTTGTGCTCCTGGACGATTCCTTCGGCGGCATAGTATCGTAGCAATGCGCTAGCAAAATCGGTGGTTCCGTTCTCTTCTATCAGCAGAATTTTGCCCATTGGTAGTCCTGCATGGCCGGCAAGTAGATTGTCCAAGGATCGGGATCCTGTTGACGTCGTTGGTCGGCCATCATCTGGTGAGGGGCGCACACCGGGAAGAGATTCGGGCGATGGTGAGGCCGCTGCGGGTTGCGACGGAGATGATATGGGAGCCTTGCGAGCCGCGCCCGGCGACAATCCAACATTCCGTTTCCTGAAGGACATCTCGTCGGCTATTTCGAGGTTTTGCGATCTCAGAATGAGCATTGAACAAGGTCCAGCTTTGCAAGCCGCATCCAGCCAATCGGGATGTGGGGCATTTCCCAAAACAGTAAGAAAAGAAAAGAAAAAAAGTACGGAGTGCTGCAAGTCATGGAGCTCTTTGAAGTTCGTCATTTTTCAATCTGAAATCTCCAATTCACACGGTTCCTGCAAGTAGGAAAAGAGAGATCGTCGACATTGAATTCGCGGCACTCTATCCAATTCCCATTCCCGTTCTGTTTCCCGTAATCCGGTCGCAACATGTCAGATCCGCAACTCTTCGAAGACACTTTCACCATCACCGCCATCAACAACCAGAAATATGACCGCGTGTCGCGAATCAGCTGTACATCGACTGACAACCAGACGACGTTCACCCTTGATGTGAACACGGAGCTGTATCCGTGCAACGTGGGCGAGACCCTCTCGATGTGCCTGGCCTCGACGCTGGCGCTGGACGGCAAAGGCGATACGGTCGCGGCGGCGAGCCGAGCGGGCTGGAAGGACGTCGGCATGGGTCTTGCGGATGAGTACGACTATGTTTGCCATGGTAAAGTGTATCGATTTGAGGAGGGGTCGACGGCTGGGAATATGTAAGTCTTTTGTTTTGTTCTGCGTGGTGTGCGAGACTGACGGGTTACGACAAGGTCGGTTTTCATCTCATTTGGTGGGCTACTACTGTACATTGATGGGCCGTACAGCAAGCTGGTCCCTCTGCGGATTGACTACGTGTACTTGCTGCTCAAGAAATAAATCCCGCTTGTAGCGCGCGCGTACTTCGTCGAAGGGGATGAGCAATGGGAAATTGGAAAATTCGCATTGGCACGGCGTTACGGGGTTTTTTGGGGAACTTTTTTTTTTTTTTTGTTTGGTTTCAGAGTCATGTTTCTTGGCCTGGTTACTCTGTGATAGACTAGTTTGATCAGGGCATGAACAAGGCTTCTTTCCCGGATATCTACGAACTGACAAATCTAGTGACCAAAGGAAACTCGAGGCGACGATGCAGCCTGGACAAAATTTCCAAGTAGTCCGGCTCATTCTCCGGGGTCAGTATCCCATGTCGAATGAAGAAGTCGAGAACCACTACTGCACAGTTGGGCTTCCACTCGCCCCGGGCCAGTGATTCCTTGACTTCATCGACGGTCCAAAGCCGGAAATCCTCCACCTCCGTATCAGACGGTTTGGGAATCTGGTCCGCATCGAGCTTGATATCGTAGACATACTCGACCTCTGGCTGAAGCAGGCCAGTTTCTCCGCCGGCTCGGGCATCACGGACATAAAAATAGCTCACACACCCGGCGGGCGTGGCACATCGACGAAACACGTCAGCAGGGATTGACGCCTCTTCCGCCGCCTCGCGAATGGCGCACTGGAACGGGTGTTCGCCCGTACTTAGCCCGCCGGCCGCCGTGTTGTCCAGATATCCGGGGTAGGTTTGTTTTGTTCTCGAGCGCCGGGCCACCCAGATGCGGATCCCATGCTGCTCGTCCTCGACGTACCCCGTCATGTGCACGCCGTAGGTCACGATGCCGAAGAGCGGGCTGGCGGACCGCTCCATGTCCATCAGAAATTCGCCGCCGGGACCGTAGATGGGGTACTTTTCATGCCGCCAGCCCTTGAGGACCGCAAAGGTCTCCCGCCGAACGGCCTCGGCTAGCAGGCGAGACATGATCTCAGACCGCTCCTGGGGCGTCGCATCAGGAGCGGCCATGAGAGTGACCGTGCGCGCGGCCGAGTCCACGTGCCAGTCTCCGGGAATCCAGTAGAACTTCTCTACCACTTCATTGAGCAGATAGCCCAATATGGCGGGACAGCCATTGATCTTGAATGCATGGTACTTCTTGAGATGCTCCGTGTAGAACGCTGGATCGCGGTCATAGTAGGGGAATCTGTAAAAGTCAGCTACGTCGGAGAAGATAGTACGGAGATGGTCATTCAGGGACCATACGAATCGCATTCCTCGACCAATTGAAGATTGGTTTTCCTCATCATGTGCCGAATGTCTCGGTGCTGACAAATGTCCGTGTCAGCAATCTGGTAACAGATGATACAGGGCGGAGTAGTACCGAAGTATGGGGTCAGGTCGCGCTGTAGACAAACACTCCGTCTCTACGACAATGAATTCATGTCACTAAATCGACATGACAACATGACATGAACCACGGGGACCAATCGGTTCGAATTCGAATGAGCCTTCACACTCGAGGTATGGACGTCGTCAAAGTCGCAGCCTTTGACGCAAGACTGTCAGACCGACTGTTCATGCTCATTTAGGGCTTCGATAAGGACCGACCAGGGATGGTCCCGCCGCACAGAGTGGCGCAGAGTGGTCACGTGATATGATAAAAGCCGAATATTCGTCCGGAAAAAAATCTTACTCAGCGGAACTGATCCGAAATGCCCTAACCGCCGCTAAATCAAATCGGGTCCCCGACTTGGCTCTCGACCTCCTGGATGCTCTTCCCCAAAGGCCCGCCGGAACGTCGCCAAGCCAACATCTATGAGCTTCATTCTGTTCGCTGGTCGTCCAGTTTCGTCCGGATGGAGACTGTCTCTGCTAAGCGGAACTTCAGACACCCACCCAGAAGAGTGTCAAAATGAGCAATCATTAGAAATCATGCAAAATTTCCGTCGTATCGGAAGATATTTTCTCGGTGGAAACTGGAAACGTCAACCACGAGCCATGGGATTGGGGAGAGCTCTTGAACCTCGCTTGGAGTTATCGGCTTGCAGCACGCTCCTTTCATTGATTTTGTTCCGCGGCGTTTGTTGCAGCGTGACCCACTGTCCCTGGTCTATGTGATCCATTGATCGCGTCTCTCCACCGGAATTAACCCTAATTCCTGGTTTCTACCGCTGTGATCCTCCTAGCTTATTAATCAGTTTCGGGGATGTTCTATTTTTTTTTCTTTTTCTTCTTCAGGGTCTCCATACAAATGCCCTTTGGTATCTATAAATTTCCGCCGTAGGCTGCTCTCTTCCTTTCCGGGCAGAGTTATCTTTTTGTGGCTCTCCGCTCTCCTCCAGGCCACCGGCCAAAATCGCACTTTTGCCGGATATGGTCCCCGACTCCGGAACGGAACACAGAGACAGCAACGTACTTCGTGCATAGATCCGTGGCTTTATAATACTGACCTGTTGTTGATATCTGTGTTGGCTGCTCTCACTGTGACCATTCACAAGTAGAATACAGACAGACTCTGTTCAGCACAGCAAGTGTGTCTCCAGCATGTCGGAGAAAAGGTCCCTGGCCGACGACTCGTCCGACACGGCGACACAGCCCGTGTCGTTCGAAGAGGGCCGGGAAAATGTGCGCAATTCGAATCCCAACGGCCTTTCACGCGTTCAGTCCGGAGTCGACGTGGACCAGGCGGAGAGGGATTTTGCCGAGCTCAGCAGGGAGTTCTCGAACATATCAAGAAACGCCAAGCGAGCCTCGAAGCACTCCAAGAATACAACCGACAAGGATCTCGAGATGTCCAGTGATTCGACAGAGGCGGAAGAGCCGTGGAGTCTCGAAGAGGCGCTGCATGGCTCCAGGAAGGCCGAAGCGGATGCGGGCATCAAGCCAAAGCATATCGGTATGTGATTCGCATGTTGGTGCGGTATCTCTAACAATGGTTGCTGACATTTCCCGCAGGCGTCATCTGGGATAACCTCACTGTTCGGGGCATG
Source organism: Thermomyces dupontii (assembly GCF_041956625.1). Lineage (NCBI taxonomy): Eukaryota > Fungi > Ascomycota > Eurotiomycetes > Eurotiales > Trichocomaceae > Thermomyces > Thermomyces dupontii. Next base: position 1,219,110 of record NW_027192312.1, on the reverse strand, counting down.
GGAGGCGTTAAGATAAACATCCCAACGTTCCCCGATGCCGTCGTCGGCTTTTTCAACGTTCCCGCCACCATCATGTCCCTGCTGGGGCTGGGACGCAAGGGCCCTGAAGTGGAAATTCTTCGTGACCTGCGCGGTGTCGTGAAGCCCGGTGAAATGATTCTTGTTCTGGGACGTCCTGGGTCAGGGTGTACAACATTTCTCAAAGTGATGGCCAACCAGCGCTTTGGATACACCAGCATCGATGGGGACGTCGTGTATGGCCCGTTCGACGCTAAGACATTTGCGAAGCGATTCCGAGGAGAGGCAGTGTACAACCAGGAAGACGACATCCATCATCCGACGTTGACCGTGGGTCAGACTTTGGGCTTCGCCCTCGACACCAAAACGCCAGGCAAACGGCCCGCGGGCGTGTCAGCGCAAGATTTCAAAGACCGGGTGATCAAGCTGTTGCTCAAAATGTTCAACATCGAGCATACGGTGAACACAGTGGTTGGCGACGCGTTCATCCGTGGTGTCTCGGGAGGAGAACGAAAGCGCGTCAGTATCGCCGAGATGATGATCACTTCGGCCACCGTGACAGCATGGGACAATACCACGCGCGGCCTCGATGCATCCACTGCCCTGGACTTTGCCAAGTCTCTTCGCATCATGACCAATATTTACAAGACAACGACTTTTGTCTCCCTGTATCAAGCGTCTGAATCGATCTACGAGCAGTTCGACAAGGTCATGGTGATCGACAAGGGCCGCCAGGTGTTCTTCGGTCGCACTTCGGAGGCCCGAGCATACTTTGAGAATCTCGGCTTCAAGGAGAAACCCCGGCAGACCACCCCGGACTATCTGACTGGCTGCACCGATCCGTTTGAGCGCGAGTACAAGGAGGGACGGAGCGAAGCGGACGTACCCTCGACCCCGGATGACTTGGCCAAGGCTTTCAACGAGTCCCCGTACCGCAAGGCTCTCGACCAGGAAATGGCCGCCTACCTGGCCCAGGTCCAGGAGGAAAAGCACGTTTATGAAGAGTTCGAGCTGGCTCATCAGCAGGCGAAACGGAAATACACACCCAAATCGTCCGTCTACTCGAGCCCGTTCTGGATTCAGGTTTGGGCTTTGATGAAGCGCCAGGCCCTGATCAAATGGCAAGACAAGTTCACTCTTTTCGTGTCGTGGGCAACGTCGATTGGTACGGCAATCATCCTCGGTACGGTTTGGCTGAAGCTCCCCGCAACCAGTTCCGGCTCTTTCCCCCGTGGTGGCCTGCTCTTCATTTCGCTTCTCTTCAATTGTTTCCAGGCGTTCTCTGAGCTGGGCTCTACGATGCTGGGACGGTCGATCGTCAACAAACACCGCGCCTTCACCTTTCACCGACCCGCCGCGCTGTGGGTGGCCCAGATCCTGGTAGATGCTGCATTCGCAAGCGTCCAAATCTTGGTATTCAGCATCATCGTCTATTTCATGTGCGGACTGGTCTTGGATGCTGGCGCCTTCTTCACATTCGTCCTGATCATCATCGTGGGCTACCTTTCCATGACTCTGTTCTTCCGTACTGTGGCCTGCCTCTCTCCGGATTTTGATTACGCCATAAAATTCGCCGCCACGATTATCACGCTTTATGTCTTGACTGCTGGCTATCTGATGCAGTGGCAGGACAGTCAAGTGTGGCTTCGTTGGATCTTCTACATCAACAACCTGGGTCTCGGATTCGCGGCGTTGATGGTGAACGAGTTCAAGCGACTGACTGTGACCTGCGATGCGGCTGCCTTGGTTCCGTCCGGCGAAGGGTATGACGACATCCAGTACCAAAGCTGCACGATGCCCGGAAGCCGGCCCGGGACTCCTCTGATCTCCGGCTCGGACTACCTGAGGGACGCTTTCTCGTACCACCGGGGTGATTTGTGGCGCAATTTCGGAATCCTCGTCGTGCTGACCTTTTTCTTCTTGTTCACGAATACCTGGCTTGGCGAAGTGATCAAGTGGGGAGCCGGTGGCAGGACCATTACATTCTATCAAAAGGAGAATGCTGAGCGGAAGGAACTTAACCAGAAACTCATGGAGAAGCGCAAGAGGAGTAGGGAGACCAAGACCAGAGAGGACACCGGGAGTGAGCTGAAGATCACCTCCAAATCGGTACTGACATGGGAAGACCTGAATTATGATGTCCCAGTTCCTGGCGGTACCCGCCGATTGCTCAACTCCGTGTATGGCTATGTGCAGCCGGGGAAACTGACCGCTTTGATGGGCGCATCGGGTGCGGGAAAGACGACTCTGCTGGACGTGCTGGCTTCTCGCAAGAATATTGGTGTGGTGACCGGCGACATTCTTGTCGATGGTCAGCCACTTGGTGCGGCCTTTCAGCGAGGTACTTCGTATGCGGAGCAGCTTGATGTCCACGAACCCACGCAGACAGTCCGGGAGGCCCTGCGTTTCTCTGCTGAGCTGCGTCAGCCTTACCATGTGCCACTGGAGGAGAAGTACGCCTATGTCGAGGAAATCATCTCGCTGCTCGAACTGGAGGACTTGGCGGATGCGATGATCGGATTTCCCGAGTCTGGTCTTTCCGTTGAGGAGCGCAAGCGGGTGACCATTGGAGTCGAGCTGGCGGCCAAACCGGAGCTTTTGCTGTTTCTCGACGAGCCAACCTCCGGGTTGGACAGTCAATCCGCCTTCAACATTGTCCGCTTCCTGCGCAAGCTTGCTGCCGCTGGCCAGGCAATCCTCTGCACCATTCATCAACCGAATTCCGCGCTTTTCCAGAGCTTTGACCGCTTATTGCTGCTGCAGAGGGGCGGCGAATGCGTCTACTTTGGTGACATCGGACCCGACTGCCAGGTGCTGCTTGACTATTTCCGACGCAATGGTGCCGAATGCCCGCCGAATGCCAACCCTGCGGAGTGGATGCTTGACGCGATCGGTGCAGGTCAAACTCCTCGCATCGGCGACCGTGATTGGGGTGAGATTTGGCGTGAGTCTCCAGAACTGGCGCAGGTGAAGGAGGAAATCGCTCGCATCAAGGCTGAGCGGATCGCCGAAACTCGAGATTCCAATGAGCGGCGCCCACGGGAGATCGAGTATGCAACCCCTACCTGGTACCAGATCAAGACTGTCACGCGACGAGCGAACCTATCGTTCTGGCGGTCCCCGAATTACGGCTTCACGCGGCTGTTTGTTCACGGTATCATTGCGCTTTTGACCGGTCTCGCCTTCCTGCAGCTGGACGACTCTCGGTCTTCTCTCCAGTACCGGGTCTTCGTCCTGTTTCAAATCACCGTTATTCCTGCCATCATCATCCAGCAGGTGGAGGTCAGATACGATCTTTGCCGACGGATCTCGTATCGCGAGACTACCTCCAAAATGTACCGCCCGATTGCGTATGCCATTTCGATGATCATCGGCGAGCTTCCATACAGCGTGCTGGCGGCGGTCGTCTTCTTCCTCCCCATCTACTACATTCCGGGCTTCTCGTACGCGACGCACCGTGCTGGCTATCAGTTCTTCATGGTGTTCATTACCGAGCTATTCGCGGTAACTTTGGGCCAGATGATTCAGGCTCTCACGCCCAGCGCGCGCATTGCATTGCAATTCAACCCTCCGGTCATCATCGTCTTTTCGTTGTTCTGCGGTGTCGCCATCCCCAAGCCCCAGATTCCCGGGTTCTGGCGTGCATGGATGTATCAGCTGGATCCGTTTACGCGGCTGATCGGAGGCATGATGGTGACCGAGCTCCATGACCGTCCCGTCCACTGCACGTCGGCCGAACTCAACCGGTTCAATGCGCCACCGGGCCAGAACTGCGGCGAGTACATGGAGCCTTTCTTCCAGCGAGGCGGCTTTGGCTACATTGTGGACAACGCAACCCGGGTGTGCGAGTATTGTGCGTATAAAGTCGGGGACGAGTTCTACAAGCCTCTTGACTTGTCTTACGACAATCGCTGGAGAGACCTGGGCATCCTTGCTGCTTTCATCGGCAGCAATCTGATCCTCCTGCTCCTTGGGGTAAGTAACAGTTGTCAACATTTTCGGCCCTGTCCGGTGCTAACGAATGTTCACAGTCTCGCCTGTTGAACTTCAACCGTCGGTGATTCGCCCTCGGATGTCTTGAGCTCAATACTTTCTCCCTTTCTTCGGGATCACTGCCGAGGCGTTTTTTTCGACCCTGCCGGTCGAGTTGATAATCTTTAGTATCTGACATTTCGCAGCATACATATGGTATTGTTCTTGAGGGGCTTGCATCCTCTGGAAGTTTCTCAGGAGTTGGGGGTTTGAGAATAGGTTTCATTAGATAGACTGGGAAATGAAAGTACATGTTTCTTTCTCAATATGTAGACAGAAATTGCAATCCTTATGCCAATTTTGACTTCACGAGCGCGGGAGGCTGGGAGCTCTTCATGCTGAGGCTTAGCTTGTATCGAGGAAGACCTGGTTAACCTTATCAGCTTATCGATAAGATAAGGGTTGGAAGCTTCGATGTAGTTCTTCATCACCGCATCGCGAGGAAAATAAATATCCACAATGTTTACTCCGAACCAATGTGCATAGATCGGTACGAGTTTGGTATGATTCTACACTAGCGACCTACATCATACAGCAATTGGCAGACGCCAACGTCGCACGCATCATTCTTTGACTGTGTTTCCCCGTGTACTCTGTACAGCTCGAGTCTTCGACCCGCGATGTTCTCTGTCGTCATACCCGGCCGACCCTGTCTCACTGACATAGCTGTTCTGGACGCGCAACCCAATGGTCAAGCGACCAAGTTCACGTTCACGATCCCCGCCCAGCCGGCCTTTAACCACCTCGTCGTCTTTCTCCTGCCGGGAACCGTCCTCCCTCCCGACACAGCTGCCGCAATCTACCTGCAATCGCCGAACGCGAAACCGGGGCCCAACGGGCCCGAGTTTAAGTTTCTGGGGGCCATAGGGAACGAAAAACCATCGGCCATTTTCAAAGTTGGGTCCGGGCAGCCGCGGCGAACAGAGGCCCAGGAGGAAGATGAGATGCTGGATGAGGATACGACGCGTCCGCTGGAGGCCCCCAATAGCCAATACGTGCTAGGGATATCGATCGAGCCGGCGCAGAACGTGGCACAGCAGATGGCGGCGCTCGAGGCGTCGCGAGCACAGACACAGTCCGCACAGCCGTCGTCGTCGACCGACCTCGTCCGCATGACTCCGCAGGCGAAGCAGATCACCACCAAGACCCTGGCGCAACGGATCATTGGAAATGCTTTCAACTTCTTGGCCAGTTTTGCTGAGTCGAACCCGAACAAGCAGGGCGAGGAAGTCGTACCGTTGAAGAGTTTCCGGGACTGGTGGACGAAATTTGAGAGACGCATCGAGATGGACCCGTCCTTTTTGGAGCGTGACGAGCAGGTGTAGAGCAGGTGTAGGGATTGTATTTGGAGTTTGGAGTCGAGTGTCCTTTCTTGGTGTCTTTTTTGGATGCTTCCCCTTTTTTTCTTTTTTTCTCCTATCGGCAATGTTATGGGCCAATTGACGTGGGCTCTGATTCTCATCTGGTCTATTACACGACATCACCATATCCGGTCACGCTCTAATTCATTGCAGTGCCGCGCACTTACACCGGAACCAGTGATTAGTTGATGGCGTTGAGCTTCGGTGAAGGCAGTACATCTATCTATAATTTATTTACATACTCAGCCAGACATATCTAGCCTCCAACGTCTCCGCTCGTCTACTCTTCAAGCAGGAATCGCAAGAAAGCCGCACCCGCGACAAGTCCATCATGCTTGTTCTTGACCCTCGACAAGGCCTCCTGACACTCCTCATCCGAGAACACGCGCAACTTGTTCCGCGTGGTCAGGATCTCAGACACGATCTCCTCGGTGAACTCCGGATGGCCTTGAAGGGTGATTAGACGGCGCGGGATGTACATCCCCTGAACGGAGCAACGGGGCGATGAGGCCAGAGGAATTACTTCTTTGGGATAATCCTTGACGATATCGCGGTGCATTTGTTGCAAGCTCTGTTGGATAAAATCAATGCGTTAGCATTCTGCCAGAACCCCCACCACAACTCTTCGAGAGGAGGTCATACCAATTTATCTTTACCAAACAACTCCTTGCCCTTGTCCGTCAAGTCAACGTCGCAGACGGAAATCTCCCATCCGGCCTCGCTTCGCCCGACAGGCGCCCCTAGAGCACGGCCAACGATCTGGTGTCCGAAACAGACGCCGATGATACGTGCGCGGTCATGCGCGTAGACCTGCTTCGTGTATTCGACCAGTCTGATGATCCATGGATGGTCGTCGAATGCGTTATGCTCTGAATTACAGTCTGTTAGCGACGACTCATGTTCAACCTTCGAAAAAAAAAAAGGCCGTAGGAGATCAACTCACTTGAGCCCGAGATCAAAATCGCATCGATGTCTTCTAACTTTGGGTACTTGTCGTCATTGACAACGTCCCATTTGGAGATTTGCAGGTCCCGGTCGGGGTCCAGCTGATATGGTTCATTGTCGTCAGCAAGCTTCTTTGCGCTCTCCCGCAAGAGCGACTCAAAGACACCACCATAACCGCCGTATTTTGCGTGGGTGTTTGGCAGAGGCGTGTCGCATTCGAGGACAGCGATGCGGAGGGGAGGGCGCATTCTCATTTATCGAAGGAACTGCAGTCGGGTGCTGTTGGGCTGGATCAACTGCAAAACTGTATGTATGGTAGTAAGACTTCCGACAATGTACTAGCACTGTACGAGTAGAATTCCCTGTTTCTTGGGTCGAGATCAATCATCAGTCTTCACTCATGGTCATTCCATCTCAATGTATGACTTATCGGTCTCCCCGCCGTATGTATGTAGTTGGTCTAATCTGATCTGATAGGCCAACGCTCTCTCATTGGATCAAAAAGTGGCGATTTTCGGGAGTCGTTCCGAGCACAACCCCTGGACCTCAAAGAGCGGCAAATGCAGTACTAAGCACAGTTGTTCTCTGCATGATCAATGCAGATATGCAGGAATGGGAACAATAACCTTGCACACTGCAATGCAGTTTCGTTGACCGCTGGTGGCTGAAATCCATACTAGCCGACTGACTGTCAGATCAATGAGGGGTCGAACTCTTCACCGCTCGATCTGATCATTCAAGGGCTGGATCATCAGAAATCGCGGTCTCAATAACAGAGCTGTTCGATTCAATTGACAAAGCTGGTGCAATTCTTCATATTTTTTGCACGAGGATCGAATGTGATTGAAGGATAGACAACTACGGAGAAGTTACTAATGGAATAACTATTTTGAAAGGTGCTTTAAGACTTGGGCAGCTAAACTATCTGATCGGCACGAAGGTTCGAGTTTTGCTTCGGCTAAATCTCCGTCATGGTCCAGAACTTGAGATGCATTGCTGATCTTCCAAAATGAGTCACCTGGACATGGATCAGTTTCACTAGTATTAATCAAGACAAGGGACTGCCCGAGAAATAGAGGAGAGGAGAAAAAGGAAGAAAAGCAGTTCTTGTCTCCTCTCTGCCCATCGATAGCGTACTACTACATATACTCGTCAAATACAAATACCATCAAATACCACCATGGGCCATGCGCCGGCTGATGAGACAACACCACTGATCCCTCATGACAACAAAGATGATGCCAATCACACACTCGAGCATGATGGCCACGTCCACCCCAGCGAAGATGCATCCTCCGAGCAAACCGACTTGGCCAAGGTGCTCTCAATCACATCGGGCTTGGACCCCAGCTTGGAACGAGTCACCTCGGCCACCACAGCGCCGCCAGAGCAATCGGGGACTGGGGACGAGTGCAAGGCAAGTGAAGGGACCTACGCCGACCGGTTCATGAATGTCACTCCCAGGCAGTTCTGGATCATCTTCGGCGGCATCCAGCTGGGCTACTTTGTTGGGTTCTTCGACTCCACACTGATGGCCTCGGCCCATCCCGTCATCACTTCTTATTTCAAGGCGTCCAATTCAGCTTCGTGGCTCTCCACGGCCTTTCTCCTCACGTCAACCGCCCTGCTGCCGATGTTTGGGCGGATTTCCGACACCTTGGGCCGTCGGCCCGTCTATCTCTTCGCTATTGTGATGTTCCTTGTCACCACGATTTGGTGTGCAGCGGCCCAGAGCATTGGTAGCTTTATCGCGGCGCGGGCTGTGTGTGGGATCGGAGCAGGAGGCGTGTTTTCCCTGGGTTCTATCATCTGTAGTGATATCGTGCGCCTGGAGTATCGTGGAATCTACCAATCGTACATCAACGTCACCCTGGGTGTCGCCAGTGCCTGCGGGTACGCCGGAGGTGGTATCCTATGCGATTACCTAGGGTGGCGCGGTGCTTTCGCCATCCAGGTACCTTTCATCATTGCGTATCTCCTGCTGGCTGCTTGGTCGACCCCTCCAGAATTGGGCTTGACGCAGCCCAAAGATCAACAGCCGCGGAGCATAGCTCAGTTGATCCGCCGCACCGATATCACGGGCTCCATTCTGCTGACCGTGGGCGTGAGCGCGCTCATCATCGGCATCAATCTCGGTGGTAATGTCCTCTCATGGGGCCACCCTGTGGTCATCGGATCTCTCTGCCTGGCTGTGGTCTTCGCCGTCGTCACGCCCTGGTACGAAAGTAAAGTTGAGATACCAGTCATGCCGCTCTGGCTGTTGTCCCGCAACCCCAGCGCGTCCATCATCTTCAGCAACTTCTTCGGTGCCATCGCGGTCAACACCGTCATGTTCAACGTGCCGCTCTTCTTCCAAGCGGTCAAGCTCGAATCTGCCACCCAATCGGGACTGAATCTACTTGCGTCCACGCTTGCCGTGACTTGCTCCAGCGTCCTCACCGGCTTCCTCATCACCTGGTCTCGGCGGATGAAGCCATTCACAGTCATCGGATCCGTGTTTCTCGTCCTCGGTGCCTTGGCGGCGACGCTGCTGACCCTCGTCGCCGAGATGCCGTATGCTCTAACCTTGATCTTTATCGCTCTCGCCACCTTCGGCCAGGGCTTCTCCTTCCCGGCCTTCACCATCGCCATTTTGGCTGTGAACACGCAAGAAGACCAGGCCATCTCTGTGTCGACACTGGGGCTATGGCGGAACCTGGGATTTGTGTTGGGCATTGCATCGAGTAGTCTGGTCCTGCAGAACGCATTGCGCGCGTACCTCGAAATGCTCATTACTGGGCCCGACAAAGAGCAGATCATTCTCCTAGTCCGGAAATCTGTCGAAGCGGTGGCGACCCTCGACCCGGTGCATCAGAAGCAAGGTATGTCCCAAAAGGACCTTGTTGGATCCCAAAAAACTTGTGGTTAATCCTTCACTAATCTGGTGATTTGCAGCCATCGCCGCTTATAATCATGCTCTTGGCTGGACTTTTGCATCTGCGGGATTATGGGCTTTTCTCATGCTGGGCATCATCTTGCTTGTCAAGCTTCCGCGTCTGAGAAAGAAACCTCAGCATGTTGACGTGGAGCAGTAGTGACCTGGATCTACTTCGCATGCCTGGATTATGACTTGGATTGGTTGATTTTCGGCCTCTAAAAGTTCATGTGGATAAACATAAACGACTTGATAATTTGGTTAATGAGAGTGCATGATTATATGAGTTCTGGTAGCACATCCCCGTCAGTTTACGAGCATCAATTGCCAGTACTATTACCTTGGACTCATCAAGTATGTCACGTCCTGGCGTCCAGAAACTTTGCTCAAATCGATCACGGACACGGAAGATGCCTTGGTGCCATATGCTGTATTCAAGCGATGATTGCCCACCGCCCCTGTGATCCAAACCGCTTGCTATTAACCCTGGTGCAACATCGCATAGAGATACTGTAGTTGCACTTGACTGCTCCTCGGTTCCTCGGCGATGTCCGAGCGATGCTTCATAGCCACCAGAAAACCAACGCCAGCCTGTCTGCCTGCCTGACTTGGCACCGACTGGAGAGTTCAACCTCGCACACCCCCTTCTTTTCCCTGTGTTCCATGTCGGTACGCGTCCTTGTCTGTTCGCCAGCGTCTACTCTCTCCAGCTGTAGTCAGAGCCCCGGTGTCTTCAACTAGGGCATACGGAATCATGTGACTCCCAGGTTATAAGAGCATGAAATGCTACGTCCTAAGGCACCCATGCAGCTGATCATGTAATCCCACAGTCAGCCCGACTTGATGTTATCCCCCCTTCTCGTTCTCCTTCTTTCTACAACCATCTCAGAGCACTTTTCTTCTGTACTCCTTGTACAGTACTAATGACTTCAATGTAGAGTTGTGGAGTACGGTTGCAAACTCAGCCACCCTGGGAGCGATCCTCAACTCCCAAACAGTTTCGTTGAAGGGAGTGACGATAGCACGCTTCTCGAAGTATTTGAGATTTTTGTCTTTCGAGGGCAGGTTTGGATGGATACGGCTTGCCAATTTTTCGAAGCTTGAGGTGGTGTGGATCACGTCCAGCAAGGTCATGAAAGGAGTGCAGGAACGATCGAAAGAGAGCCGGGCCAAGTCATTCAGCGAAATACTTGTTGTCGACGGGGCTGTCGCAGAGGTGCAAGTTTTCGGTGTGCGAACGCCCCGAGCTGGGACCTTATGAATGATTGGTAGGCAGTGTCTGTGCGGCCGCTGGGGAGGAGAGTCGAGTGGTTTCAAGAGATGGAGCCCATCGAATGTGCAAAGGCTGGACAGCTGCACGTACAACGGATAAAATTGATTATGTCCGGCGCCTTTGTGACGTTTAAGATCTATAGTCGCGGAAGTGAACAATCGCCCCTGCACCTTATAAGGTGTAACGGCAAAGGCGACGGTTAAGGGTACTTGGGTGGTCCAAGTAACTGAAAACGTTTCCTTGTTGCCGGTGGGCAATGTCTTCACCTCCATTTTCACAGAAGCCTTGTGTGGGAACACCGGCGAAAGCCCGGGTTCCAGAGCGATTCCAGTGGACGCAATACGGAGAACAATCTTCCCCTCACTCCGCAAACTATTGCAAAGGGTATTGTGAAGGTATGTCTTACCGGTCCCGCCTGGGCCGTGCACAAAGAAGAAGGTCGAGTTTATGCGCCCATGATGCGGTCGTAGGCAGGCCTCTGGGACGGTGATAAATATGGATTCCGCACTTGCTTGTCAGCTTCATCCACAAGGGACGCTCGATCGTAGGTCCGTTCCGCGACGATCAATGGATTCGGTGGCCTGGGCATCACCCTCCCAGTCAAAGTCGTAATCGAGCAAGCCGAAGTCTGAGACACTATTACTCGTCCCTTTGGAGCAGACGGTGTAACTAGCACAGGCCGTAGTCGTGGTCCGCATGTTCGAACGCCCAAGGGCGGTGGTAACTGTAGTCATTCGGATTCTTGTAATCGGATACAGGTCGTCAGTGAATTCGTCTGCAAAGCGGGTCCAGATGTGCGGTAAGTTTGTCGAGCGCTCCGGAAGTCATTGCTGAAGCAAACATAGTATAGCTCGCAACCCGTGCGGAGCTGACATGCCTCCTGGAAACAGTGCACTCAGCCATTAACCCTGGTGAGGATGTCAACCGCGTAGCACGCCTCTTGAGAAAGTCTCATGAACGACGGTATTGATGTTCGAAGGTCCTTAAAAGCGATGCCTGTATGAACGGGTAGGAAAGTTAGAGGGAGCACCTAGTTTCCGTCCCACACACAAAAAGTCCGGCATCTCCTCGTACAACAGTTGTTCAAACATCTAATTCGTGTGGTTCCCTTTCAGTGACTCTGATGATGATGCTATCTCTCCAATAGAACAGCATCTCGGGTCCGGTAATGTTCCAAGTCAGTCTTCCCTTGACCAACCCATTGACTGGCACCAAGTTGGCGTGGAGATCCGCAACGTATAAGACATCCCCAAGCCGAAGTTTGCTGTTGTTTGCGTCGACGATCTGGACTGCTCCGCAGCCTTTGATAGCTAACTTAGCACCTGTCCGGACCTTCAAGAGTTATTCATAGCGGTCGAAGCTCGGAGAACATGCCCTTCTTCCTAGAGATTGGACCACCGCCAAGGAATATGAGGCCAGAGGTTGATTTCCGATCATTTTTGTCAGCAGCGTAATCCGCATCAGAATGTTTACCCCAAAAAAATGTTCCATATCATATTTTCGTATCTTTCGTTGACCAAAGATATTTCAGCAATTTCTTGAGTCAGGTAGCATGTCCAACCATTGGTGTATCCATGATATGTGCCAATTTTGTTGTCGCAAAAGCAATGTCAGGTCTGGTATACACCATCAAGTGCATAACACTGCGGATTTTTTGTTGATAGTCTTTCTCTCGGCGCCATCAGGTCACCTTTCTTCCCTCTGAACAAGTTCCATTTTCTCTGCCAAAGGTATCTGTGTTGGCTTCCGGCTCTGATGTTGCATGTCAAGTTCGTGATGTATTTGCTTGATAGGCAGATTGATCAAGGTAGATTGTCCTGTGCTTCCTGTGCGATTGTATTTAATAATGTCAGAAGGTGGGTAGGTACGTTGCGCGCCAAATTTCTCTTAGCACACTCGACTGCGTGCTTGCGCCACTGGTTGAAGATATCCCTGATGACATTCGCAGTCACCTCCGCATCTGCTCCTCTCTGTTTGCATGATCCTGTAGTTCTTTACACCAGATGAGATCTATCTCAGTTGGTCTTTGACTATGATAGAGGGTATCATCGTTGGATTTAATGTACTGGTCCCAGATTTTGTCATGAATTGTGCAAATCTTGATACAGCAAAAGCTCCGTCTGGGCGAGTCTGCACCACCACGTATATCAACGATCCTACTTTTCTCTGGTAGCCCTCACTTTTGGCAAGGTCGCGATTTGGTTATACGGGAGAAGTTCTTGTTTCACCGGTGTTCTCTCTGACTGCGTATCCGCAGGATGATCCGGCTCTATCGGTGCCCTGGTGGTGTTCCCATATACATGGTTTCGTCAATTCTGACATCCACAAAGGCGTCGACCGCGCCCTATTGCATGAGCTCGAGGTTGAGCAGCAGGGACGCTAGATCTCCTACCTATTGTGGAGCTATCCGAACAGGGCGCAAACTCAAACCTCCAGGGATGCAAAATGGCCCCTTTCAAACTCAGATGGCGACGGAATTCACTGATTTCGCTTCCTTCGCGGTATTGTTTCTTTTCCACAAGACGATGGCTAAAAGATTGCATATGTAGCCTGCTCTGTGTGAACCCTGGAAGTGAAGTGTTACGGAGTATGTGTGTGTTCCATGGAGCTGGTTTGGCCCTGCGCTAAACCATGTTAAGAATGTACTCGTAAACTTTCGGTAGGCTAACTAATAGGCCTGAAGACCTGTGCAGTTATTTCGAGCAGGATTGACCTCCAGGGTCAACTGTTCTTATTGTCGTTTACCGCAGTTGTCGACTTGGCTCGATACTAGTTAATATTTCGCGAAGATCTGAAAATGTGTTTCAATAGAACAGAATGTACAATTCTCACATCGAATCTTCATGCATGATCCCTGAATCGTCCCACTCGGGACGTAGAAATCTGCAGGAATCCCAGCTTAAACGTGACCTGCAACCTCGGATTCCCACCTGTTGGACCCAAACATCAGGCAAATGTCAGCCACTCCTTCACAAACTCAATCGCCCGCGACGCCGCGATATATTCTGCGTGGCCATGCCTCGCCGATCCAGGCGCTGCATTTCTGCGCGCGGAATTCGCGGCTGATATCGGCGGATGCAGACGGATGGATTGTGGTCTGGGATGTAGTGTCAAAGAGACCTCGAGCAGTGTGGAAGGGCCATGACGCGTCTGTATTAGAGGTCAAAGGCTTCGATCGTGGGCCAGCTGGCTTAGAGTTATTCACGTACGTTCTCGGCTTGGAAGATATTTCCGGTCTGTGGCTGACGCACTTGACAGGCATGGTCGAGATCATAAGCTGAGGCTGTGGAGGCTGACGCCGGCCGACGAAGAGTCATTGTTAGACAAGACTCTTCCGGTTGATCAAAAGGCGAGGGCGACGTCGGCTCAGCCATGGCTCGTTCACTCGTTACTGGTGAATGCGCTCAACTTTTGCGCGTTCTCGCTGTGTTTTGCTGTGCCGGCAACTCTGGGCCTGGACCGCAGCTCCAGCTCCGGGACGTCGGATCCGAATCCTAAGCCATCGCAAGAATGTTATATTGCAGTGCCGAATGCGCTCAATTCAGGGGCTATAGATGTATTCCATCTTCCTTCGGAGAAACGCGTGTCGACTATATCGGCGGACACGACCGTTCAGACCGGGATGGTGATGGCAGTGGAAATCTTCATCGTTCCAATGCGCCCCGAAGAATTGTACGTTGTGAGCGGCTACGAAGACGGACACGTTATGGTTCACGCCCGACATCCGCCGTCTGCCACGGGCAGCTCATCCTGGCAGTGGGAGAAGCTCTACGCCACCCGCCCGCATTCCCAGCCCGTCCTCTCGCTAGACGTGCTCAGCTCGCCGGAGGAAGGATACTCGTTTCTTACTTCATCTGCTGATGCCTTAATCGTCAAGCATCCTGTGCCATTGTTGGGAATTGAATTGGTCAAGTCCGGCGATGACAATCCCTTGCAGGTGCTCAATACCAAGCATGCCGGCCAACAGGGTCTGCGGGTGCGCTCTGATCAGAAGATCTTCGCGACTGCCGGGTGGGACGCAAGAGTTAGAGTTTATTCCTGCAAGACGATGAAGGAACTGGCTGTGTTGAAATGGCACAAGGAAGGATGCTACTCAGTCGCCTTTGCGGATGTTCTTTCGTCGGATGAAGCGGAGGGGAGTCATTCCATGTCGATTCCTGATAACAATACTCCCGACGCTACTTCGGCAGCAGCCGTTGAGAGCCGAGCAGGTGCGCCCGTGCATGCTTCGCTGAAAGCAATACAGAATCAACGACGGCAGAAAACTCAAGAAACGCATTGGCTAGCCGGCGGGTCTAAGGATGGAAAGATATCGCTGTGGGAGATCTACTAAATTATTGACATGAGGAATATCTATCATTACACGCAGGTATTTGAACAAAGCTCCCATTCAAGGCTGATAGCCTACGCCAGATTGAACTCGCTTGCACCTCCAGCTGCCAACTCCTTCATCTTGGCTCGCATCTTGCGCGCAGCTTCATCGACACTCGAGGGACGCGGGCGGTCATCATCATCGTCGTCATCGTCCGCAGCGGCCCTCTTCTTACTACTGGTCGATGACTTGCCGGCCGATTTTCGAGAAGCTTTGAAGTCCTTCTTCGTCTCATCCTTGCTCTGTCGCAAACCAGGCACGTTGATTTTGGATGGCCGATCTCGTAGCGCAAATGCTTTGGCCAGGTGTCCCAGGTGTAACTCTTTGATGTTGAACATGCTCCGCTCCGCAGCAACGTGGGTTGCATATGCTCGAATGTGGGACTGATATGCTCGCCGCGCGAGTTCCAGGATCTTGGGGTTCTCCAGCGCCCATCGCTCCACATCCAGCTGCCATTCTGTGGCCTTGGCTTCCCAGTTCTGGCTGGCGGATTCGATGTTCCCGCCAAAGCCCCGCTTTAAGACTTCGTTGGCGTCTGAGCGCGTGAGCGTCTTTCCGCCATCCCGGTATCCGCGTTTTAGAACTTCCACGTAGCCCTCCTCACAGCCCGGGAGGAGGAAGATAATGGCCCGACCGTCCCGGCCAAGGCGGGCCGTTCGTCCGATTCGGTGGAGGTGGTCGTCGGCACTGAACGCCGGGTCATACTCCACGACGAGGTCCACATTGGGCAAGTCAAGACCTCGTGATGCGACGTCGGTGCAGATGAGAACCGCAGCTTCCTTGCAGCGGGCGAATGATGCAAGCGTTGAGGTTCGAACATGTTGCGGTAAGGAACCGTGAAGCTTGTGGACGGTGACCGGGTTGGACGGGTTGGAGATTACGGCTGCGGGTGCGATGGTGTCGTGCTGGGATGCTTTTGAAACGTTGACGTTATTTTTTTGAGGTTTCCCTTCCTGTTTTTCCTCGGAATCACTCTCTTTATCAGATTCCTTGTTTTCCTCTTGATTGATTTGCCTTCGGAAGACCTCAAAATGGAAATCAACCGAGTCCGCACAGGAAACAAAGATAATTGCTTTCATCACGGACCCCTTCCGGGCAAATGTCCTCTTCATTAACGCCGTAAGAGTAACTAAGCGAAGCTTGGCCGCAGTAACCACGTACGACTGCTTCAATTGAGCAGGAACGAACGTATTTGACCGATCTTCGTTGGTGTCCTTCGGCTTTTCCGGCTCATCGGCCGGGTCAGCTTTGATATGCACGGCATCCTTCAAGCTGATCTCGCCGAGTCTCTGCACATTCAACTTCAACGTCGCCGAGCAAAGAACCGTGATCCGCCTCGACGGTAACCCTGTAACGGAAGAGCTGGGTCGTTGGCGGGCGTCTAGTTTCTTGACTATCCCTTGAATTTCCTCCTCAAAGCCCATGTCCATTAACCTGTCCCCTTCATCCAGGACCAGCCATCGGACCGAACTGACATCCAGCACTTTGGTATTGTCCAAATGGTCTGCGAGTCGGCCGGGGGTAGCGACGAGAATGTTCAGGCCCTTTCTTAACCGCGCCTTTTCCGACTTTTTCTTCTCACCGCCAATTACCGTGCCGGCGACGATCCAAAGCGCACTTCGCAGAAGATTCTCAAGCACGACGGAGATCTGCTTGCAGAGCTCTCGCGTCGGCGCCAGAACGATGGCAAACAGACCAGAGTCGCGATTGATGGATTTCGCGGCGGTCCCCGACTCCCCAAATTTGCTATCCTTCAAACCCATGATGCGCTGAACCAATGGCAAGAGATACGCCAGCGTCTTTCCTGAACCTGTCTCTGCTTGAATGAACGCATCGCTGTCGTCCTTTACTAGCTGCGGGATTGATGCTTTCTGGATCGCGGTCGGTGCTTTGAGTTCCATTTTTGTCAGGAGATGAGCGGCGAGCGTTGACGTCAAACCCAGGGCGGTGAAATCCTCCATGCCATCGATGGGCGCATTCGATGGCTGAACCTTCACATCTTCGTCGGCTCCTTCAAGTTTCTCGTTTTCTCCGACAGTCCTTGGGGTCGGGTTGGACGTGAAGAGCGACGAGATGACCTGTTTCGGTCTATGGGGTCCTCTTCCTCCTCCGGCGCCTCCTGATGACGACACCTGTTGTCCTCCTTGTGTCCGTTCGCCTGTCGACGCTGTCGGTCGAAACTCCCCGCCATCCGTTCGCTGTCGTTTCGTCGGCCGGCCACCCTCCGTATCAACCTTGTTTTGTGATCCCAAGGGCGCATTATTCGCATTTTTGGGTTTCTGTTCGTCGTCTCCCCCGGCCGCTTTGCTGGGATGAGAATTCTGCGCTCGCCGTCGCGCAAGCTTCTTCGCCGAAAGCCGATCGCGCCATGTCCCGCCTTTGAACTTGGCTTCCGGCTTGATGATCCCGTCCCCGATAGAGAAGTTCACTAATAGCCCATCGTCCGCCATTGCCATCGTCACCTCACCTTCTCCGCGGCGCGAATCGAATGCTGACTCTAGTCGAGTCCGCTGCCCTCATCGACAGGTTCCGCAGTTCAATCAATCGACTTTTCGGCTGCTTGAGCGTAGGCGGTGAGAAATTATTTCTGCCGCATTCTCTCACCGCCTGAGAAAATCGGGCAGAATCTGAGGCGGTGACCATTACCTAGGACTTTGACAAGAACCAACAGTCCAACACATACCCCTGAGTCCTTGATGAGCGAAGGATTAGAAGTATTTTGACTGTTGTTTGAGTGAGAGTACTCAGTTCAGTTCACTGTGCTTGACATTCAAGCATGCTTCGATGCTGTACATATGTATGGTAGGTACAACTATTTACAAATCACGGTGACCGTTAGGCATTCAGGAGAATGTTATCGATCAGCCGGACTGGGATAGTCCCCGACCCAACACCCAAGTCTTCATTCGGTCGAGGTGCCTCGACGGGCATCATCTTGACCGCCCCGCTCAGAATGGCACCACGATGCGGATCTACGACGTCAAGCTCGTCTAATGTCTCCGGGTCTGCGAGCGAGATGTAGTCCACCTCGAAGAGAGCTCGCTCTGAAGGTGGGAGGGCCTTCTGGCCAGAAAGCGTATCGTCGGCAACGCACCTGGCTGCATTGAGGATTTCCTCACGGGTTCGCTTTCCGGAATTGAACGCGAGCTCTCCAGCGCGAAGGGCTCGGTAAAGAACGAGGCCGACTGCTCTTCTCCGGCTTCCCAGGTACGCGTTTCTCGAACTCATCGCCAGCCCGTCGGGATCTCTTACAGTGGCGCCGATCCGGACCTCTGTATCGATGTGTAAGTCCTTCACCATGCGCTTGATGACCACGCACTGCTGCACATCCTTTTGACCGAAATACACTCGCTCCGGGGTTGCGATGTTGAACAGCTTGGTGCAGACAGTCGCAACGCCACGGAAGAATACCGGTCGTGAAGCTCCTTCCAGCTTGTTTGCCAGTGGAGTGATGGTGACAAATGAGCCGTGTCCATCGATCTCCGACGTTGGTGGGAGCGTCGGGTACATCACCTTTGTTGTGGGCGCAAAAACCGCCGTGACGCTACCTGCCTGCCTACTCCGCAGCTCACTGTTGAGCCGCTCCAACTTCTCCATATCCGCATCCCAGGTGCGCGGGTAGCTTTCCAAATCTTCGTGGACCCCAAACTGCGTGGGATTGACGTAGATGCTCACGAAGACGTCCGTGTTTTCGGCGGCCGCCTGCCGCACCAGCGACAGATGGCCATCGTGGAGGGCTCCCATTGTTGGAACCAAACCGACGGTTCTGTTTGATTGCGCCAGTTCTCGACGCAGTTGCCGGAGCGGTGGCACATCTCGGAAGACGTGAAACGAGTGGGAATGGACTCGCCGGGCATGCACAAGAAACGGATTATGGGTAGCGACTGTGGGCTACTTGTCAGCAAATACGCCAAATAACGACTTGCCGATATGAGTCACCTACTGGGTATTTTCCTTGTCCATCGCCGCATTGTCGCAGGTAGAGTCATCTGATTGTGATTTTCTGCCGGACACTACTAGTACCTGTACCGGCTATGACGCAATGGAACGAGTTTAGCTGTACACCGGGACTAGGAACGGTTGAGAACTGGCGGAATGAGCCATTTGCGTAGAGTACACCTTTTCAAAGGGCTAAGAGCATTTTGCAATCTCTAGAGTCGTGATGATGTCTGCTGCGTTGACTTCATCTTGGGGTGCTGATCCTGACGCTAGTCCAAATCAGGTAGGTTAGGTAGGTTATGTCATTTTGTGCTTCTGTTCCATTTTGTAGTTCTCTTGCAAAGGTTTGCAAATTATGTTTTTTAAACCCTAATGATTACAAACTTCCCTCCATCCATCATGCAGATCAGCAGATGATGATACAGCAGACAGCGACTTCTTCACTTGACTGTACTACTCCGTACACTCTCACAGTCACACATGGAAGTTGGAACAGTGGAAGTGTGTCTCAGGGCCTTGGTACACCAAGGCTGAAAGGGTCGAGAGAAAGCAGAACTACTGCCAAAAAGTGTCAAAGCATCTTGAGACTTGATATGAAATCAGTGCCTTGAAAACATTCTATCGGCTGATTCGGCTCGCTGCATCAACGTTCAGTTTGCGAACCTCAAGTTTCCTGTGAGATTTCAGTTGCTCGATTGTCGAGTAACCGGCAGTCATAACCCATCTCTGCATGCGTCATTCTCCAAGAGCAGCCGCACAACTTCCTCGCGCTTCCTGGTAGAAGCAGCTTTCCGAGCAGTGCCATAATAACCGACTTGCGCATTAACAATAGCCCGTCTTTTCAACAGTAGCCGCACCAACTCGCTGTGACCCCATCCAGATACAGCCTCAGGCCGTTTAACCCAAATTGGCCACCTTGTGCATTGACATCGGTCCCTCTTTCCATCAGTAGCGGCGCTACCTCATTGTAGCCTTTGAGACAAGCAGCCTGTAGAGCAGTGCCATGGTGGCCACCCTGTATATTGATATCAGCAATTCTCTCGACGTACGGTTATGCGGGCCTTGAGAACCGCGTCGGATCAGAAGAAAGAGAGGAACGGAAACGAGCTCTGAAGAGTTACAAAGAGGCCATAAAAACCACTGAAAGAAAAACCCGAGACTGGGGACTCTGGATTCGCAATTGGGAAACGGCACCATTGAGGGCACAGGAGCCCAAGTTACCCGGATCGGAGAGCTCTCATGGCTCTGGACTCGGTTCGAAGAAACGGTTGAGATCTCAAAACGTGGTCTGATACGTAGTATTCCAACAACAACAAGGAAGCAATTGAGAGCGACACCTTCCCCATCGACAGATTGATCAAAGACTTCGGAGACAAGGTCCAGCAGAACAAACCAACCAAGAAACCGTCAAGGGAGCGTGGGTCATCTCCGCGATCGATGAGGGTTGTCCATCTTCGTTCCTTTTCCAGCAGCAGCTGAATCACTGTCTGACAACCCGTCTGAGAAGCGGCCTCGAGAGCAGTGCCGTAATAGCCACATTGGGCGTTGACATTGGCATCTTCTTCCAACAGCAGCTGCACGATATGTTCGTTCTCCCCATCACAACCAGCCTGAAGAGCATTGCCATAGTGGCCGCCTTGTGCGTTGACATCAGCACCTTTTTTCCAGCAACAACTGTACCATCTCTCAGTAGCCCTTGACAGAGGCTGCCGGGAGAGCATTCCATAATGGCCCCCTTCTGTACCAACATCAGCACTTCCCTGCAAAAGTACTAAGTAGCTGCACAATCTCCTTGCGGCCACAAAAGGAAGCAGCGTGGAGAGCATTGGGATAGCAGCAGCTTTGTGCATTGACATCAGCACCTCTCTCCAACAGTAGCTGAACCATCTTCGCGAGACCTTTGTAAGAAGCAGCCTGAAGAGCGGTGCCCTGACACCAACCTGTGCGTTGACATCGGCGCCATGCTCCAACAGGAGCTGTGCCACCTCCACGTGGCGGTCATGAGAAGCAGCCTGGAGAGGATTGTCGAAAAGGCTGTCTCGTGGACTAGCATCGGAGCCACTATCTAACAGCGACTTCACCTTTCCCTTGTCACCCCTCTCAGCAGCAGCATAGAGCAATCTCATGGCTAATTGGAGATGGCGAGACTCCACTGTCATCGGGGCCTGACATTTTATGATTCATATGCTGTTGACTGGGCTCTACGGGATGGAAAGTTGGATCGTTGATACGCTAAAACCCAAGGCACATGAAGTAATTACGAGGGCGAAACTCTGCAAGATGCCGATGAGCATGGTCTCGTGTTAACGGGTTTAGGAGGTCCTCCGAAGTCCGTCTTGCGTACGTCGACATTCGTATCATCTTATTAGCCATTGGTGTCAGGTTAGAGATGATTCGCATATCTCCAAGAAGAAAAGGATACCCAAACTCTACAGAGGCATCTGGAAAGCCTCATGATACAGAAATTGCACCTCGTTTCGTCACTGAAGAGAGTGAAGAATGAAAGCTGCAAGTTTAACCCTGTGCACTGAGCCACTGACAAAGAACGGTGTGCCTGAGCTCTCGCCTGCTTTCTCAATTCTCCGACTGGCGACCGCAAAACAGCTTGAAATTTATTTTGCCCACAAGGTTTTGCCCCACTTACACGACAGGTGCGGGCTTTCTCAATAACTATTGGCTGTTGGCTTCGTGTATTTTATTATAATTGGCTGATATCGAAAACAATCTAGCTGTCCTAGGTTAGACAAAGTGGCTTCAAATGCGTTTGTTCCTTTGATAGGCTACTGGAGAAATACTCCGAACGAGGGCAAGTCTTGGACTCTTGGCATGCAAATCCTGCTTCAAAATATCCCAACATTTCTCAAATTTTCCGCAATTTTGATGTTTAATTTTTCTTTTCGGACGTCGTCCCCGCCGGGCCGGCAAGTTTCTTCGTCTCGGGCGCCAACCACCGGACTTAAATTGCCGATATTCTGTGCCCCTCTTTGCCTCAGCAACCTCCAGTTTTCTCCTCTTCATCCTTCCTGAGCAAGACTTCTGGTATGATCTGACGCTGCAATTTGAATGCCGGACCCGGAATAGTGGACTGATCTCGCAACAGACCTCAGTGATCTCCTTGTACTGGACACAATGGCTGCCCCCGCTCAAAATTTCAAAGTCGCCGACATTGTATGTTGCAGCATTTCCTCCAGCCATTGACCCATCAACAATGTTGCTGACAAGTCCTCCAGTCCCTCGCTGCCTTCGGGCGCCGGGAAATCGAGCTCGCTGAGGTCGAGATGCCCGGTCTGATGGCCATCCGGAAGAAGTATGCCGCCGACCAGCCCCTCAAGGGTGCCCGAATTGCGGGTTGCTTGCACATGAGTATGCCTTGTTTTTGCCGGGATTCTGCGAGTCTTGCCCTAATTGACGTTCAACAGCCATTCAGACCGCTGTTCTCATCGAGACCCTGACGGCCCTCGGCGCTGAGGTCACTTGGACGAGTTGCAACATCTATTCCACCCAAGACCACGCCGCTGCCGCTATTGCTGCGGCTGGAATTCCTGTGTAAGTAAAAACATCCTCGTTTCCAGTCGTCTTGTTTTGTGCCAGTGTCTCTGACTTACTACTACCCAGCTTCGCCTGGAAGGGTGAGACGGAAGAGGAGTACAACTGGTGTCTGGAGCAGCAACTCCGAGCTTTCAAGGACGGGAAGCAGCTCAACCTCATCTTGGATGATGGTGGTGACCTGACTGCTCTGGTTCACAAAAAGTACCCCGAGATGCTGAAGGACTGCTACGGTATTTCCGAGGAGACCACCACCGGTGTTCACCACCTCTATCGTATGCTGAAGGAGGGCAAGCTGCTGGTGCCCGCCATCAACGTCAATGACTCGGTTACCAAGTCCAAGTTCGACAACCACTATGGGTGCCAGGAGTCCCTGATTGACGGGATCAAGCGTGCGACCGATGTCATGATTGCCGGTAAGATTGCAGTGGTTGCCGGCTTCGGTGACGTCGGCAAGGGCTGCGCTCAGGCGCTTCGCAGCATGGGTGCTCGTGTTATCGTCACCGAAATCGATCCCATCAATGCTCTCCAGGCTGCCATGTCTGGCTTCGAGGTCAACACCCTGGATGAGGTTGCTCCTCTGGGTCAGATCTTTGTCACCACCACTGGTTGCCGTGACATTATCGTCGGCCGTCATTTCGAGGTCATGCGGAACGATGCCATCGTTTGCAATATTGGTCACTTTGACGTCGAGATTGACGTTGCCTGGCTCAAGGCTAACGCCAAGTCCATCCAAAACATTAAGCCTCAGGTGGATCGCTACCTGATGCCTAATGGCCGCCACATTATTCTGTTGGCCGATGGGCGCCTGGTCAACCTGGGTTGTGCCACGGGTCATTCCTCGTTCGTCATGTCATGCTCGTTCTCGAACCAGGTCCTGGCCCAAATTGCCCTGTACAAGGCAGGTGACGCTGAATTCGCTGCCAAATACCCCGAATTCAGCTCCGAGGGCCGTCGCCCCGTTGGTGTCTACGTTCTTCCCAAGATCTTGGATGAGGAGGTCGCTAGGCTGCACCTGGAGCACGTCAACGCCAAGCTCACCACTCTCACTCCCGTCCAGGCCGACTATCTTGGTCTGGACGTCAAGGGTCCTTACAAGAGCGATATGTGAGTTGCTTGCTTTCCCAGCTTCCACCAGCCTCTACTGACGAAAATGACCACTACAGCTACCGTTACTAGATTCGAAATTGATACCCTCCCTTGTCTTTGTTGTCTTTTCGGCGCACATGGTGGCATAGACTTGTTCAACATTTGAGGCTACGATGTTATGACTCGAGTCAGCAGAGTTCTCTCAACTTAGAACTCATGAGCATTTGACCTTCAACGGCAAAAGTTTCTCAGTCGATCGCGGCATGTCAAGGTTCGTTCTGATTCCGTGTATGCATTCGGTTGTGCCTTGGAATATTTAGGACATGGGTTTATTCAACATTGAGCGGGATGGTTGGTGCTTTTCATTCTCTAAGTAATGAAATGAGATATTTTGTGATGAGGCCCTCTCGTTGTCTTGAGTACAGTATGGAAACTGTATCTCTAACTGCTGTGTATATTCCCGTAGGTACCTAGAGCGTTATTGATCATCACGACGATGCTTCTTGCCGAATGACTCTTGTGGGCTGTGGACAGTAGGATAGAATCTGATATCTTCAGGCATTCCAGAGATTATTCTAGCCTCCACCACCATCATTATTCTAGGCCATGCCCATGCCTAACACTGGGGAGGCCCGACACTCTGTTCCTCCGCGAAATCTTTGTGTGATTTGGTTTATTCGACCCAGCCTCGCATTGCTATTCGAATGATAGATATCATTCTAACAGATATTGATCTGAGCCGTGATACCAGACAGAACCATTGACGTAGATTGTACCTTTGAACCAGGTGCAGTCCAGACAGGTTTCGCAGGGATTAGCAGGATGGATACGCCGAAAGAGGAATTAGGGCTAGAGAAGATACTACCTACTAGTTAACAGGCTTGCTAACTTGTCCTGGTCTTAGACACTGAACAACAAAGATCACAAATTGCAACATCAAAGTCCTTTTGTTTGCAATATAGATGCTTGTTTAATCCCTCATGGGCGGCGAATTCCTCATGCATGTGCCAGCAAGTGGCTTGACTCGATTGGAATGCGAGTAGATGCTGACAATCCATCCTGACAACCAGACAAAACCAATCAGTCATTGGCGTCCATGCCAGGCACGGTTGTACACCATGCCGTTCAGCTAGGGGAACGTATATAGAGTCTGGGATAGGCGCCCTTGAGCCATGGTTTTGGTGGTGTCTAACTCTTCAGCAGCAACCTGTCGTGTTGAAGGCCTGGTGTGGAAAGAGTGCATTCAATAGGTATAGGTTCATCGTGCCAGTCAGTCACAATGATCCACTCGCCCGTCCTGTTTGGATTTGCAGCTCTGGTGGTGTCCAGCGTGGTCAGCGGGTACCCTGTCGACTCATCGGCGCAAGACAACAAGGTGAGTTGGCCGTCGTCCATCTTGCCGACGGAGGATGACAATAGTCTGTTTCTAACTTGAACGAATAACTACAGAGACTCAAAGACCCTTTTGATATTGACGATTGGCTGGAGTCCTACCTGGAAAATATTCGCAAAAACATCCCCGACAGAGGGAAAATCGACGAGTGGGTGGAGGCGACCATCAAGAACAGCATCGAAGCGTCGTACGGCGGACGCAAGTATGACGATGACTACTATGAAGATAATGATGATGACGATGATGACGACGACAATCATGAAGATTATGATGATGATAATGGTGTTAATCTGGCCATATTCAGTCTGCTTGTAGAGAACAGGGCCTCTCTGCTTGCAAGTGAGGCACTGAAGCCCACTTCGGTTGCTTCCAGGGCCGCGGCATCTTCATCATGGAGCCCTCCCTCGAGCGAGGCCAGCAGCACGCGTGTGTCTGCGTCTGCATCGCCAAGTTTCTCGATTCTACCAAGTGTTTCCTCGGTGGCACACCTCCCTTCGGCTAGCGCCAGTGCCAGTGCCAGTGCCTCCCTCCTACCCCTGTTGCCCACATCTTCCGCATCCGTGAAGCTGGCCAACACGCAAAGCTTCAATTCTGAACACTCCGTGCTTGCATCCTCGTCCACGGCTTCAGCCTCCCATTCCGTCGGTCCGACTCCGGCCGTGAATGATGCGAATTCCGCGAGCGGCTCGGCCGAGCCGACCTCGTCGCAACTTCCGCCGTTGGATCCAACGTCGTTTCTGTCGTCTTTCTTAGATTGGGTTCACTCCCTTGATGAGATTGTTCCGGGGAATTGAGCTTCCGGCCATGAAAGGGTCCGACATGATAAGATCCTATGGTGGGGGTATGATGTATTGGTTTCGATAATCATGTCTCCTTAGACAGCTGGGCTGGTGAACGAGGTGATGATGCCTTAAAAGCAGTTCATGTTCGATTTGATGGATTTAATGACGAAGCCTAGGAACTTACGAAAACTTTGGTACAAATCTCCATTTCCTTAAAAGTCGGGTCCAGGCTGCTTACCACTGGAATATCGTAAGCGTCCTTGAGCCTTTGATCGAGCAATGTTGCCTGTAACTACTCCTTCCAGGAGTCGGCGGGAGAATTTGTATGTAGTGTCGCGTCTTTTCCCAGTATTCGCGTGTTACTCACAAAGTACCTTACCAAGATGTGTGCTAAAACGCCGCAAAGGCACTGAAGAATAGTACGGAAACAATTGATAGCATTGCGGGCTGTTGACATGGACATCTCCAACTTTCGAGATTTCCTCGGAGTCGGATTCAAAAGTGATGAGCCTCCTAGCATTACCATATCCCTCGTCAATCGGCCTTTCAACGGTGGGATAGGCGACCGAGATCATGCCTCGGACGGACAGAAGCATTCGATGGCATGCAGAAGACTGAAAAGCCATTACTCAGGGGGAAAACAGTGGCATCCCTCCCCTCCGAACAGTGCGTCTGGAAAGGACAGAGAAATAAACGGACTGAATAACAATACAATGGAAGAGCAGATCAAAATTTGTTCTCATTTCCCAAGGACATCAAAACCGGACTCGAATGCAGCAGTAAGCTTATACGCGCAGACCGGAAGAGCTCTCTTGCTCAAAGTAGGCGTTAACATTCACTTATGCAATCCGCAGATGCACGTCGTCCTACAATTCACCTGCCTCCTGTATTAGCCATCTGCCAGCACAAGTGAGCCTGTAGAAAATCCGAGAGAAAAAGGAATGCATCAGATCAAGTGTAGAAGGAGTCCGCAATCAGTCTCACTCAAGAAAGGGAAACTGTCGGTATTGCAGAATTCACTTTGTGCTCATCCTGAAGAAGACCGAGAATAATGGAAACGAGATAGACTTACCCAATGATTCGAGTTGAACAAAGAGATTCACGTTCCAAGGCCCATGTCCGCGCTGTCGTTGAAAGTTCAGTTGTTCGGGACTTGAAGAAAACGAAAAATCCCGCCATTCGAATCCGAGTCACGTGCTTTCCGCCGGCTGGACTCGACAGCTCTCATTGTTCGCGCAGCAACGCTCGAATCTTCAAATAGCACCCCGAATCCAAAGCAAAAGTGCACCTCACCTCGACTTTCCAGCCTTTTCCGCGCTCGCCTTTTCATACGGTCCACGTCCCTCATACCAATGGCGGACTCACCAGGCTCGCCGCTCACCTCGATCGCCTCCGATGAGCTGACGGAGGACGTCAAGCTGGACAAAGACGAGGGCTCGCCGCCGCCGGCGTCGGCCTTACAACCACCATCTAAACGCCGTCGCACGGGCGCTGCGACATGGGATGTCGCGCAGACACCGCTCTCGTCCGTCAACGACAACGAGGACCCGGTCCACGTGCCGACATCACCCTCAACTTCGATCTCTTCGGACACGGATGGATCCATCCCTTATTACGAGTCGTCGGTCTGGCTGTACGACCAGGATCCGACGGAGCAGGTGTCGGTGTGCCGCTGGGATGGATGCGATGCCGGCGACCTGGGCAACATGGACGCTCTCGTCAAGCACATCCACAACGATCACATCGGGACCCGACAGAAGAAGTACTCGTGCGAGTGGATCGATTGTCCTCGTAAGGGCCAGACGCATGCCAGTGGCTATGCGCTACGGGCGCACATGCGGAGTCATACGCGCGAGAAGCCGTTTTACTGCGCTCTTCCAGGTAAGTACTTGATCACATCTACCCTTTCCTTTCCCCTGCGAAACCCAAAAGAGCAAAAGCGTAGCTAAGATATCTTGCAGAATGTGACCGCAGCTTCACCCGTTCCGACGCATTGGCAAAGCATATGCGAACGGTCCATGAGACCGACCCATTGCGCCCTTCCGACCCTGTTCCCAAGGGCCAGAGTGGCGCCTCCGATGCCACCGGCACCCCCACGAGCAAAGTACAGCGCATCAAACTAAAACTCAGTTTCGGGCCCCGAGAAGACACGGAACACAATCAACATCACCACCAACAACAGCAACAACAAACCGCCGCTAACGGTGAGCCCGCCTCGACCGAAGCCGAAGACCTCGACAGCGCGATCAACTTCCCTGAGTTTGGCCCAGACCTCGGCTTCGACGAGCATGAGCTATCCATGCGCCCGCGGGATCTGTACCGGCTCCTCCGTCGGCAAATCCACTGGGCGGAGATTGAAACCGCGAAGTTGCAAGAGGAGTGGGCGCGCATCGAGCCGCGGCGGAAGCGGGCGTGGCGCGAGAAGGAGGCCGTCTTCAAGGACCTCGAGGAGGCGGAGCGACGGCTAATGGCGCTGACCGAGGAGTCGCAGGCCAAGGGCAAGCGGGAAGTTGAACAGGGAGCATGAGTTTGATGCTTGATTCTGGTTATTCTATTTATTTCGGTTTTCGTTTATACTTTAGTTTATGGGACATGGCATAGTACAGGGCTGCAAAAGGTGTCTCGGGCGTTGGTCATGGGCAAAGCGTTCGTTTCGGTATTTGGCTATCTCGAGTCATTTTGTGCCAACGGTATGATGGAAATCTGTGTTGTAGACCTGATATTTGGAATGGTAATTACGTACTGGCCACTTGATTCCATTTCACATCCTCCGTTGGACTTCACAGCCAGATCTACTCAGAACTCCCAGACAACAACACATACTCCGAACTTGGCAGAAGACAACGGCCAATGAATCAGTCAAGTCTTCTTGGTTCTCATCTCTAACATGACCTCACAAGTCGCGTCCTAATGCATCAATAGCTGGCACAATATCACAATCAGATTCAAGCCATCAACATCATCAAATCCACCCAAGATCCGGATCAATCCATCCAAACATGCTAAATGCAGACCGAACCACGCAAGAAAGTAAAATGTCAACTCCTCTCTGTTTTCGCATCCGCCAATCCATGATAAGGAGAGGAGATCCACACAGCGAAGACTTCCCTGCTGCCTCGTCCAGCCGCGATCAAAATATCAACATGCAGAAATGAACAAACCCACACAGATCATGCAAGCAAAGAGACAAGAAAAAAAAAAACCCCTTTATACATCGTTGGAACCGTCCATCCCCCGACGCCAAACCAATGCACAACGAGAAAACCTGTAGTAGATCAACACCGACGTTCGATGCGTAATGCGAATGAAACCCTGATTCATGATTTCCCCGTGACCCTCATCCACGATCTTCGTAAGGAAAAATTCGAATAAAACACCTTGGCAGATTGCCGACTAGCCGCCGTTGGCTTCCTTATCAGCAGCCACCACCCGCTCGTAGAGGCTCTTGAGCTGTTGCCAGTCCGCTTGTCCGTTTGGCCAGTACCGACGACCCACATGACTCCTGGATTCTCTGTTAGTACCTGAAAATCATAGACGCTCCAAACCTGAATGCTTACCATAAACGATCTTCCAGCCCATTCACTGTGTTGCCCGCAAGTGCTTCCGTGATAAAATCGCCCACTGTGCGAACCAGTCGCCGCAGTTGAGCCGCCCGTTGGGCCTTGTCACGGATTTGCGACTTGGTTGTGTTGGCCAGTGTCTCCAAATGGTGCTGGATCGGCTCGAAGACGAGATCTTCCACGCTGGTGTTGGATGGCGGTGCAGTCGTGCTAGTGCTACGGTGTCGTGACCCACCGTCAGCGCCGCCGTTGAGGCTGCGTTTGCGAGCCTTATCTGATGGTGCGTTGGACTTGCTTCGGGATTCTGACTTGGGCGTATTGCCTCGTTCAACGCTTTCTCGAACCCCATGCGTTTGGGACCGATGTCGCGCCCGATCCGGTTCTCGCTGCGCTTTGCGACTGGAGGGAGCAGGAGACGCGGACACACTGTCCTGCCGGCGATGACTATCTTTGGCCTTCTTGCTGGTACGATGATGGTTCTCGACCGCCCTCTTAGCATTAGGATCTGTTCCGTTGGCCATCTTATCTTTCAGGACTGAAATGATGTAATCAGCACGGCGAACGAGGTGCACAGCACCCGGCGACTTCGTCTTCACTTCACCATTCATCCGCTCATTCTTCTTTTCAACCCGATTCTCCTCCAAAAACAACTTGTCTTTCAGACCGAGGTCGGGGTCATCCCGAATCTGCGCCCAAGCACCATAACCATGTCGTGCAATGCCAACACACAGCATCCCATCCTCGCGTGCCCCCCACGAACAGGAGTAGTCAGCCTTCTTGGACGCCTCGGGCACCCGGAAGCTTCGGAAATCCGGTACAGCAGATGTCACGCGGCGAAGCAATCGCATCTCTCCTGGACGATCGACTATCGAATGCGCGTTCAGGCGCTTGACACCATGAAGGTCAAAAAGGACCGCTTTACGTTCCTTTTTCGTCGGAACTTTGCCCGCCTGCTCTAAAGCTTGCATCCTCTCGTTGTCTTCCTTTACCAGGGCAGTGGCCTTATCCATGATCTCACGGTACGCGGCCCTGACAGTCTCCCGGTCTCGCCCCACAAGCCGAGCTTCGCGTATGATTTCCTCCTCGCATTCATCGATGTCACCGTATCGGAGCAGCGCGCGGACAAGATGCCGATACTCCTTCTCATTCAGCGGTCGCTTCGGATCCAGCTCGCTATCCGAGTCGGATGCACCGTCAGCATCCTCGGCGCTCACATTTGCTCGAGCCTGCCGCTTCGCCCTTCTCTCTTCGCGATCCTGACGGTTTTCTGCAGGAGCGGTTCGCTTACGCGGGCGATTCTGCTCAATCACCTCTGCCAAATACCTCTCGTCGGCTTTGCGCTTCTCCTCGGCCTTGATTTCCTCGAGTTGGTCCCTCGGAATGATATCGTCCCAGCTCAGGTCATCGACTTTAACGTCGACGAACTCAAATGACCGAAGGAACTCCTCTCCTCCATCAGCCTCCAGGCTGGATTGCTCTGTCTGATGTAACTCGGCGTTGGCCAGAACGGCATCGATGTCCAGCTGCTCCAGTTTCTTTTGGTTGTCGTGTTGCTCAAACATCTTCTGACCACGCTTCTTGAGGATACGCGAGATGTCTTCCGCACCGGTGGGCTCCCCGACAGGCAGCTTGGACTGGAACGCCTCTTTGTCTGTGAGGCCGCGTTGGATGGTGACGAACTCTAGGAACAGCTTGTTTCGTGCACGCTCCAACACTTCCTCTTCGATGGTCTCCTTAGACACCAACCGATAGACACTGACGGGCTTAGTCTGTCCTATACGATGAGCACGAGCCATTGCCTGCAAATCCGCTTGCGGATTCCAGTCGGAATCGAAAAGGATGACGGTGTCTGCGGTCATCAGGTTGATTCCCAGGCCACCGGCTCGGGTAGAGAGAAGGAAGGCAAAATCGGCACTGTCGGGCGCATTGAACTGATCCATCGCGAGACGACGTGGACCGGCCGCGATGGTTCCATCCAGCCGCTGGTACTTGTAACCTCGGTACGTCATGTAATCTCCCAGAATATCCAGCATTTTTACCATTTGGCTGAAAATTAGCACCCGGTGATTGTCTCGCTTCAACTTGGCTAACAGCTGGTCGAGGAGCATCATCTTTCCACTGGTAGTGATGATTATGCGCAGTTTATCCTCCCGACGCGTCACGCCATCGAGGAGCTTGGCTTCGGCGCTGGGAAACATCAACGGATGATTGCTGGCCTTCTTTAGTTCCATCATGATGTTAAGAAGGGACTGCTTCTGTCCTTTAGCTCCCTCATTAAGAGCAGCGTAGTTCTTCGTCAGAATGTTGCGGTAATACTCTAGCTGGACATCGGCCAACTCCACGCGGATGATCTTCTCAATTTTAGGCGGGAGATCTGATTCTACCTTGGCTTTTGTCCGTCGAAGCATAAGAGGCTTGATAGCTTCGGCGAGTTCCGCGATTTTCTTCGCAGCAGCCTCAGATTTTAGGTCGAGGTCTTCTTCAATCTCGACCAGGCCCGGGTTCAGGAAGTCCATGAGAGCGGACAGTTCGGCCAAGTTGTTTTGTATAGGTGTCCCTGTGATGAGCAGACGGGCGGGTGCTCTGAACTCGATAAGCTTAGAGTAGAGTTGAGACTCGCGGTTCTTCAGACGATGAGCTTCATCAACGGCCATGAATTGCCAAGGAATCTGACTCAAAAACCCAGAGTCCAACAAGACGTATTCATAAGTGGTAAGCATGACATTGAACTTGGGCTTGCGAGGATTCCCATCCATGAAGAGCTCGTACTCTTTGATGATGTTGCGTGCCGTCTCATTGCCGTTGTAGACAACGAAGTGGATGTCGGGAGTCCAGGTCTCGAACGTTTCCGCCCAGGCGGGCAACGTCGACAATGGCACGACGACGATGAAGGGGCCCTCCTGGCGGCGTGCGTGGCGCAGCCAGCTGATAAAGGCAACGGTCTGCACGGTCTTTCCTAGGCCCATCTCATCGGCAAGGACCACATTCTGATTCCGGGTCCAGTTGAACGCCATGAAGTTGACGCCGGTCACCTGGAACTCCTTCAGTTCTCCATTCTTCAAAAAGTCCGGCGAGGAAGTGATGGGAACAAAAGGACTCCTCGTTGCCGGATTCGCTTCCTTCTTGTCGCAAGTGACGACACGATTTGAGCGATCCAAGAAAGTATCTAGTTGATCCAGAGCAATCTCCCGAATCAGAGACTCGCTCTCCCATGTACATGAGTCGTAAAAGAGTCGTCTCCATTTCACCAAGCACTCTGGTCCGTCATCGCCTTCTCGTCGAGCGATGATCCGCTCTACCGTCTTGTAGTCTTCCAACGCTTCGATGTCTCGCTCGCGGTCAAGGTTCCATTTCTCCTTTTCCTCGGGCGGGACATCCGGGTCATTGAACATCTCCAGTTCCTCCATGGCTTTCCTAAAGTAGTTGTCCACTCGGCGATGCCCTCGACACGAAGCCAGAGTCTCGGCTGTCTCCCATGTCGCATGGTAGTGCGATTTCCCCTGCCATTTGATATAGAATTCGCAATCCCACTTGCTGATCTTCTCAGGCTGCTTGGGGTCGACGCCATCCTTAAAGCGATGATCTAGGACAACATCCACAGCGGGAGAGTTGTCCTCTTCGGCAGTGACCCAGTAGTTGGGAGCCAGATCTTCTTCATCTTCAAACATACTATCATCCGAGTCTTCGTTATAGTTTGCGACCTTGGTAGCGTTCCGAGTGGAGAAGCGAGGGATCTCCGCCGGCGGTTGTTGAACTTGGCGACGCTGCTTCAACCGCCGTGCTCGAGCACGAGGGCCACCGTATTCTTCATCATCGGTGTCGGAATCGGACTCCGACCAAGGAGTCATCGAACGCGAGGAGCGCTTGGAGGCCGGCTCAGGGTTCGGCCGTCGCCGCTTACTCCGAGACACCACCGGCTCGTCATCAGAGGACGACTCATCGATGAAATGGCGAGGCTGCGTCCTTGGACGACTGCTTCGACGCAATCCGTACAGCTCTGGATTCTGGCGCATGTACTCTAATTCATCCACGCTTGACGATTTTCGCTTGACACCGCGGCCAGTACCTAGAAAGCCGTTGTCAGCGGTATGGAAAGAGAACTACGATGCAGACGTTGGCTTAATATTACCCGACTTCTCGGAGCTGGAGTCTGCATGTTGCGGCGATTGGCGATGATTCGCGTCGTGCGTGGATGCAGACGACGTCGCCGTGTTATCGGGGGAAGGTGATTGTTGGCTTTCGACATTGCTCTGGGCCTTCTCGTCTCCATCGGGTACGGAGGAAGGGGCAGGACTTTGATTGTCTCCGTTCGGCACTGGCATCATGGCGGGGGGCTCGGAGGTAGAATGGACCACCATGCCAGAGGCTATTGAGCAGCATGAGTTAGCATTGAGACCGTGATTCAGCTCGGGCAGCAGCAAAAGCAAGATAGAGATGTAGCTGAAGGACAGGCGACCAAGGAAATGAGTCCAGGGCAAGCACAAAGGGCAGGAATCAGCATCTCCGGCAAGGACTTTGATGGAAGAACCCAGTTTGGATGAAACTCTGATGAAAGGCGATGGATGCGCGATGAAGGAGACAATGGCACCAACGACGGATACAGGCGAAGCCAGGCAGCGTTCCCGATCACGGCGACACCGCAGCCGGCTTCACCGAGGGCTCAGGAGAACATAGCATGAGACAGAACGGTGCATTCGGCGATCTTGAGTGGGGACTAGAGGGCCGGTGATGAAGTATATACAGGGCAAAGGACGCGTCTTCGAGGGCCAACCAGAAGTGCAACTTACATTCCATGACTTGCTGAACCCCCGGAGGGGTCTTCCCGTACGCAGAAACGCGGAAAGAAGAAAAAAGAGAGGACGGGGATGCGAGAAGTCGTGGACGTGGTGGTGGACAGAGGCTGGAGAAGCCTTGGAGACGGAGAGCATCAAAAGAGTCGTAGGGAGATTCGGTGGGCGACGGCGAGTCAAGGCCTGCGGTTGGCCCCGGTTGTGGTGCCTGAGGCAGAAACATTGGTCCGGCTCACAAATCGTCCAATCGAGAATTGTATCGTGGTGGGTCACCCGGATGGAAGCATAGGGATTGGTTGATTGGGATCTGCTGCTAGATCACAAACGGCATGGTATGGTGTTGGCATTCTTGGATCAGTCACGTGGACCCAGTAACGTGCCTTTGTTTGTGCTGTTTGTTTTCTTCCGCCATCGACCAATCAGAGGCGTGCCAATGCTGATTTGTCTTTCTGCCTCAGGCATCCAATGACGGCCAACCCCATCATCCCACAACGGAGCGGGTTGAGATTTTACGCGGTGCCCCTCAGTTTGAGACTCGACAACAATCCCTCGGCTCTGGCTGAAGACTTTGTGCAGAGCGACCCTATTCCTCCGTTGCGCAGTCCGCTGAGCTCGTTCAGTCTCGATCGCGCCTTGTATTCAAGTGGGTGCACGTTCTTTGAGGTTTTCACATCGCTTACAGTGTTGGCCAGAGTCGTCGTCGCCAGCAGCCCTAGAACACCATGGCCGACAAACTCACCAGGTATGTGTGTCTGTACTGGAGCTTACTTCACTCAAACTGATTGGTTTTTTTCGTGCAGAGTTGCCATTGTCAACAGCGACAAGGTCAGCATGCGAATTCATCCTACCCCGCCTACCCTACAATTTACCCAGTGCTAATTCGGACCATTCGCGATGTGCAGTGCAAACCCAAGGTGCGTCGACTGTGCGCGGCAAGCGAAGCAGAGAATATACTGACTGAAGTAGAAATGTCGCCAAGAATGCAAAAAGTCGTGCCCCGTCGTTCGAACCGGGAAGCTCTGCATCGAGGTCACGCCTGATTCCAAGATCGCCTTCATCTCTGAGAGCCTCTGCATTGGCTGCGGTATCTGCCCGAAGAAATGCCCGTTCGGTGCCATTCATATCATCAACCTGCCGACAAACCTGGATACCCAAGTCACCCACCGATACTCGGCCAACAGCTTTAAACTGCACCGTCTCCCCATGCCCCGGCCGGGACAGGTCCTGGGTCTTGTTGGCACCAATGGTATCGGGAAGAGCACGGCTCTGAAAATTCTGAGCGGAAAGCTCAAGCCGAACCTGGGTAGATATGATGATCCGCCGGACTGGGAGGAGATCTTGCGATATTTCCGTGGTTCCGAACTTCAGAGTACGTTGATTGTCGACGCACCGACTTAGAATGGACCAGCGCTGATCCGTGGTAGACTACTTCACGAAGATCCTCGAGGACAATTTGAAGGCGGTTGTCAAGCCGCAGTATGTTGACCAGATTCCCCGAGCCGTCAAGGGGCCCGTGAAAGAGGTCGGCGAGCTGATCAAGGCTCGCGCTCAACTGGACAATCTGGATCATATCATGGATGTTCTCGGTCAGTGCAGCGCAGTGCAGCGCAGCGGAGCCGTCAATTTGTCCCAAATGCTAACGGGCAACAGAGCTGCGTCAAGTCGAAGACCGGGATATCAGCCTTCTCTCCGGTGGAGAGTTGCAGCGTTTTGCCATTGGTCTGGTCTGCGTTCAGCAGGCGGATGTGTAAGTCGAGGTAGCCATATCAAAGTGGCTCTACTGACCGTCTCAAGTTACATGTTCGACGAGCCGTCTTCCTACCTAGATGTCAAGCAACGCCTCAGTGCCGCTCGCACCATTCGAGAACTCTTGAGACCGGATGACTACGTTATTGTAGTGGAGCACGATTTGTCGGTCTTGGACTATCTGTCTGACTTCATCTGCGTGCTCTATGGCAAGCCGGCGGTGTACGGTGTTGTTACTCTGCCCGCCTCCGTGCGTGAAGGAATCAACATCTTCCTCGACGGGCACATTCCGACCGAAAACCTGCGTTTCCGCGAGGAAACTCTGACGTTCCGCATTGCGGAGGCGGGAGATGACTTTGCAGCTGACAAGGGCCGCACCTTCAGCTACCCTGCCATGGAGAAAACCTTGGGCAAGTTCCATCTGAAGATCGACGCTGGCAAGTTCACCGACTCGGAGATCATCGTCATGATGGGTGAGAACGGCACTGGCAAGACCACGTTCTGCAAAATGTTGGCTGGTGCCGAGAAGCCAGACGGCAACGTTACCGTGCCGCGGCTGAACATCAGTATGAAGCCACAGAAGATTACCCCCAAGTTCCAGGGCACGGTGCGACAGCTGTTCTTTAAGAAGATCAAGGCCGCATTCCTGTCGCCGCAGTTCCAGACGGACGTCTACAAGCCTCTCAAGATTGATGATTTTATCGATCAGGAGGTTCAGAATTTGTCTGGTGGTGAATTGCAGCGGGTTGCCATTGTGCTCGCGCTCGGAATGCCAGCCGATATCTACCTGATTGATGAACCGAGCGCTTACCTCGACTCGGAGCAGCGTATTGTCGCGGCTCGAGTTATCAAGCGGTTCATCATGCACACTAAGAAGACCGCGTTCATTGTCGAGCACGACTTCATCATGGCTACGTACCTCGCCGACCGCGTCATCGTGTTCGACGGACAGCCATCCGTCAACGCGCACGCTAACGCTCCGGAGTCGCTCCTTACAGGCTGCAACAAGTTCCTGCAGAACTTGGACGTGACGTTCCGCCGCGATCCCAACAGCTTCCGGCCGCGGATCAACAAGCACCAGAGCCAGCTGGATCAGGAGCAGAAGCTGAGCGGGAACTACGTACGTATTCCTTGGTCTCTCAGTTTTTTACTCACAAGCACTAACATAACAAACAGTTCTTCCTGGAAGAAGAGTCTTGAAAAGGGCGTCCTACATGGGCCTCATCGCGACCATCGCTGGTATGATGGCCGCGAGCCATACCGGCGCCGCCGCTCGGATCTGGCTCGGAAAAGCGGCGTCCGGGTCGTAAAATCTTCCGGTGTTGGCAGGCGTCGATCTCTGCGAGGTCAGCCTGCCGAGTTGGGAGATCAGGACGACGAGGACGACGACGAGCCGCTCGTGCATGGGCTCGCGAGTCCACCGTTCTTGCGGCTTACTCCTATTTTCCACACGGCGGATTCATCGCGGCGCCGACGCCTCCGATCGGAGAAAAAACAATCGGGGAGTTTCGATATCGAATCATGTTCATTTCTGTCTCGGACGCAAGATCCGAGTGCTTGGAAAGTACCGTTTCACTAGTTGAATGATTATGCTCGCCCGTTCATCGTTACGACCGTTTTATACTTGGGTGTTACCTCGGCTATTTTCCATAGACGAGAGACAGACAAGATGAATAGAGCTTCAAGCAAATGGTTATAGATGATCATCAGCGGGTGCAAGATTTGATTTGTTCCTTGATTTAATTAGGAAAAGAAAAAAAGAAATTGATTTTGACAATCAGAAGAAATAGCTACGAGTACTTATGCCTCGAACTGTCAACAAGATACAATTGCCGCTGGCTTTAATTGCTTTTGTAACCTACAACTGATTCCGACTTACAAAGTAGATGAAAAAAGAATCTTGATACAAATAAAGCTGCTGCACTTAATCAATCAAATCGACCAGGAATCGAAAAAAGATGATCCCAACTCACGAGGATTATATTGTTTTGGCGTTAGGGTAAATAGACGAGGAGGGACTGGAGTCGATTTAATCCTCCCCAATCTCACCCTCCTCGCTGCCCGAATGGATGGCCTTCTCCTCCTTGATCGCTTCCGCCTCCTCCTCGTCACGCCGGTACCGTTTAGCGCCGCGGCCAGGTTCCACGTTGTCCGCTGCTGCGTCGCTGTCGCGTCTCCGCCGGCGGTCACTGGTACTACTTACTGCTGCTGTGGTGCTGCTGGTGGAGCGGCCGCCGCCGCCGTCGCCGTAGTCCAGCTCGTCGCGGCTGCTGCGCGGGTCCGCACGTGACCGGTACAGGCGCTCGCGCTCCTCTTCGCGGTCGCGCCGCTCGCGGTCGTAGTAGCTGAGCATCATGCGGCGGTCGCGATCACGATCACGATCACGGTCACGGTCCCGGTCCCGGTCACGGTCGCGCCGGTCCCGGATTGGGGAGAGGCCGCTGACGCGTCGGTAGGAGCGCTCGCGGTCGGCCTGCGCCTTGCGGCGGTCGGCTTCGTACGGGTCTGGTTCGGGCGTCCGGCTGAGGCGGGTCGTCTCCATGCGTCGCCGGTACGAGCCGCTGCGGGACTCACGCCGCTCGGAACGTTCGTAGTGGTCACCTCGGCGACGGTCTCGGTCCCGGTCACGATCCCGTTCACGTTCCCGCTCTCGTTCCCGCTCTGCATCTTCTTCCTTTTCTCGCAGGCGTCGCATTACCTTTTCAAATGCGCTCTGGCGCAGCTCGTCCGACTCCAGCGCCGTGTACTCTTCGTATTTCTCCAGCCGCGGCCTAACCTGCTCCCACGTGTCGCCGACGCGCACAGGTGGATCCAACCGTTTGATCCGGGAACGAAGGGCATCGATGGCGCGTCGCTGGTGGCGGTCAGAGGCATGTCGCTCGTCCTCGCTCCGCCGCTGCACCTTCTCCTGGATCCGCTGAAAGATGAGCCGGAGAATTTCCGGATCAATTTTTGCTGTTCGCCTGTCAGTGGCCATTACAGACGCGAACTCGTCGAACGTCGTCTTCAGGGTCACTTCGTAGCGCTTGTCCTGTGAACGCAATTAGTCTCCGGAACGTCTCCCGCGTGGAAACAGGTCTTACATCGAGGACGTCAAGAACGTCATTTCGTGGTCCACGCAGCGACCGTTCTTCTTCTTCTACCATGTCCCAGAACAGGTCTAGTGGCGTCGAGCCGTCTTGACCGAGCATTGCAACATACCGCGGGTCATTTTCAATCAACGGATGAATGTCCATCCACTTGCTTCCGGCCTTGATCTTGCCACGCGAACGCAGCTCCTGCAGCAGCTCAATGAATCGCTCCCTGTTGTGGCGCTCTCGCCGCGCCTTGGCGGCTTTGTGCTGCTGCCGAGCGTCATTGAACGCGCGCTCAAGTGACTTGATGTGATTCTCAAACGCAGTCAGAATGTCGGACTTCGTGAGGGTCTTGAACTTATCGTCGTTTCGAATCCTCTCGTTGGATTCCAAAACTCCCTGCACCTCCGACCATCTTGTATACGGTTCCAGATTCATGACCTTGAGGATCGACGTGAGCTCGTCCATTGCCGCCCGGCGCGTCGCCGCCTCCCGCTCCATGTGCTCCTTTTTGAGTTCGTATTTGTACTCTTCGAAGAGCTGGCGCCGTTCGTTTTCATCATTGGTCGCCCTGAAGGTCGTTTCGCCCTCGATGATCGGACGAATGGTCTTCCAACGACTGTAATGCTTGATCTCGGGATGTCTTTTCAGCATCGTGTTGAAATCTGCGCGCAGCTTAGCATATCTCTCTTTGGCGCGATCTTCCTCCTGCGCGCGGACTTCTGCAATGTATTTCTCGAAAGCGGCTTTACGGTCCCTGGGGTCCTTCAACGCGCGATACTGGGGATCCCTAATAGTTGCGCGCATGGCCTGTTCCCAGGTCCAGTCAGGCTGCACACCGGCTCGCCGCAACAGCTTCATGAAGGCACTCTCCGCCTCCTCGACTGTGCTGTACTCCGGTTCAGACCTCTGCAGCGATGTCGAGGACGCCGCCAACACCCCATTCGTATCTGCTCCATACCCTCCACGGCGGTCAGCGGCCCCTCGGTCGTGTTCCTCCCGTTCGCGGGAAGGCTGACTGTATTGCTGGTACGAGGTAGTTCCTCCGGCGACAAAGGTGGGACTGCGCGCAGTTAGATCGTCCCTTGGACAAGGTTCTCAGGCACGAAACTTACCCTGCGGACGGCCCCGTGGGCTGCCGAGTTGATGCCTGCGCAAGCGCATTCCTGTAAACCTCGGGCATGTCCCAAGTGCTTTGCTTTGTCTCGGTGTTGTACCAGTACTTTCGGCCATTCTCGGCTGTGTACTCCTTCCATGGTTGATTCATCAAGGCGCGCTTCATAAGGACAGGGCATGTTAGAAGAACGCCAGAACACGCCGGAAAAGGGTGCACGAACCTCGACCGGAGTCATCAACTCTACGGGCTTCTCCCATTGCGTAGCCTTGGTCTGGACATTGTAGTAGTATACACGGCCATCGGAATTGCGGGCCTCTTGCCAGAGGCTCTGACCGGCAGGCGCCCCGTTCATTTTGGCTGCGACGCGAAGCGAATCGCGGTCTTACTGATGGAGAAGTTGCGATCATAGGAGGAGCATTTTGTTCTTCAGCTATCGATTCCTAAATTACCATTCTAGGTTTAAGTTACGATAAGCTTGTTTGTCGTGTTTGCATATTCCGCCAAACCCCCATCCCGATGGATTACAGGCTGCCCCGAGCCAGAGGGCTAAATAGTGGGAATAGTATCCATTGTGGGCATGGAAGCTTCATTCCGCAATGCCTGGTCCCAGCCTCCATGGGGAGTTCACGACGCAGGCCCTGCTCGACACCGTGGTCCCCCATGCGGCCGATCTCGACATTGAGGCGGCGCTAACCTCCGCGCTGGAGGGCGGAGCGGAGGGCTTCTCGTCGGTGTTGGATTCAATTCCGCAACGATCGTTGCTTTTCTTTGGTGGGTCAAGATGTTCTGGATCAATGTGTTTTTCATTAACTCGATTTGCCTAGACGAGACTGTACCCGTGCGCGTCGTCCTGAGGCTGTCGAACTGCTCGGAGCAGTCGCTTAGGGAATACCTCCCTCGCCTTGATGTCAGGCTGGAGGCCTGCGTACTCAACCCGGCAGACGCAGAGTCGCCGCGGGATGTTATATTCGCGGGAGCAATTAGTGCGGAGGAAGATCCCCTGGTTGTGGTCAACGTGTTTGAAGGAGAAAAGGGCAGCGGAAACCACGTCTATGTAGTGTGGAAGATCTCCGCGTTTCTCAGTAAGTCATGACTGATGCGTACCGCACGGGGCAGCCTTAGTGACGGGGATCAAGATCGTCCCCGTGTGCGAATTCAGTCTCCATGCGTCGTCTTCACGGCCTCCGCTACTCTGAGACCGCGGGCGCGATCGGAGTTATCCGCACAGGCAGATGAATACCTCCCTAGTCTTGTTCCTGCAGCGTCCAATGTCTTTGAAGCCCTATCGTCGGATCCCCAGCTCAGCTCTACGAACCTCCATTTGCCGGCGTCGAGATTGCTCCGTGTGGTTCCTGCGGCTCTGACAGAAGACCCTACTTATAGCATCGGACAACAGACGCAGCATCCGATCCGCATAGTTCGCGCTGCCAGCGCACGCATCCGATGCTCCCGCCTGAATACCTTCTCCAGCACACCCGCAACAATCGTCAGCCTCGAAATAGAGGCAACGCCATTCCAGAATTCGGACGTGGTATTCGACAAAATTGATCTTAAGGCGTTTGATGCTCACATAGAAAGTCGGTCGAATGTTCCTGAACTCCAGCCGCCCCTATCTCTACGGCCGCGGGATGACGTGACGTT
This sequence comes from Thermomyces dupontii, assembly GCF_041956625.1. Classification (NCBI taxonomy): domain Eukaryota; kingdom Fungi; phylum Ascomycota; class Eurotiomycetes; order Eurotiales; family Trichocomaceae; genus Thermomyces; species Thermomyces dupontii. The sequence goes on along the minus strand of NW_027192312.1, from coordinate 1,177,518 downwards.
GGTGTATGAACTCTCCCCGGACCACGGGGTCGACTCGACCGTTTCTACGACGAGTCTAGCTAGTGTGATTGACATCTCGCTGGAGGCCGTCGTCAAAGTGTCCGATGACTGCCAGCCGCGCATTGCTATGGCATGGAGGACCAGTGTGGATCTTCCCCAGCCCGTGAACCCGTCTCTTGGTGGTCCTAGTCAAGATCCCCAGAGGACCAGCCGGCCTACAAGTCTACCGGTCAGTCCCACGCAGAGTGGGGATCCGTCTGCCCCGTCTTCCGTCAGTTACAGTGCAAGTCAGGCCGGATTGACCATTTCGTTCTCTGGCCCGGCCACCGTGGAAGTCAGCAAGCCGTTCCGATGGAATGTATTCATTGTCAACCGCTCTGCCGCGGCTCGCAAATTTGCCATGGTCGCCATCCCGCGGCGCAAGCGGGCTGACCCTCGCCGCCACGTGGCTCGGCCTTCATCGTCTTCGGCATCGAGCAAGAAAGAAGAGCAGCTCGCTGAAGCAGTCACCGACGAAAGCATTATCCATGCCATGCAGAAGAGCGTTGCAGGGCAGGACGCTGACTTGATTTCCCTCAGTTCGGATGTGCGAATTGGGTAAGAGGCCCCGTCCCTCGTCGACAAAGCATGCTTGCCGTCCACAACTGACCTCTGACAGACCTTTACTCCCCGGTACTTGTCATTCCACCGAGCTGGTCCTCCTCCCTCTCAGCGCGGGACCGCTGCAGCTGGAGGTGGTCCGATTGGTGGATCTGAACAGCAACGAGACTGTGGATATTCGCACCCTGCCCGACATCATGGCCGTAGACCGCAGAAAGGTAGATGCCAATTGATAACAAACAACCATCGTACCATAGTACCCTTTGTCATTCAAGTCATTTCCGTCCTCGTAGTTTTTAAGCTTGTTCAACCATCGGCAGGAGATTAGTCAGCACGATCGATCGATCATCATGATACGCCAAGAACGGCGAGCCCCGTGACTTGTGAGCGCTTTGGATAGCATCAATAGCTTCAACCTCCGCGGCGGCAACATCAAATACGCCTTCTGCGATTCTCCGGTCCACGCGGATCGTTCTCTGCTGTTCAAGAATCCCGCGGGTTGGGAAAACCAACGTCGTTTTACCCCTGCTTGGCACGCTCGGGGGCGTTTGCGTCATACTGAGGTCCGGCTCCGCCCTGGGTGGTTCTATCTTGTTCTGCGATCGGCCTTGTCATCGTAGTCCGAGGGTTACTGGATTTTTTTGCCCATATTCACCATGTTTGAACCTACGCGCCGAAGAGTGTTGGAAGGGTTGCGTCGGAGGTATATTTACGGTTGTCTGGTGCGTGCTGTTAATGCCGAATCTCGATGGACCTCGAAGCTGACCATCGTTATCTTCAACTTGCAGCCGTTGTTACATACTATCGTCCTTCTCATCGAGATGGCGGTCACAATGAGGCTAGCATCCCGCTTCAATGCATTCTATGCAGAGCGGCCAGGTGAGCATGCACATTGTGGATGCAAGTGGCCATGATGATGCTGATTCTTGCCCCTGTCTAGTTCTTACAACGATGGTGACCAATGCCGTATGTGATCCGAATTTTTTTTTTCTTGCCGTTTGGGATGACAACCGGAATGTCAATGCTGACGGAATTTGATGCCATAGGTACTCGGTGGAATTGCCGACACCGTAGCGCAGACGATCACAGCATACAAAGCTTATCGTGCCTCCCGGGGGTCGTCGAGACGCTCTGACAACATCATTTCCATCGAAATCCATGAGCTGGACAAAGAGAAGCCTCCGGCGCTGGGCGAATGGACCCATGCTGGGCGGGAGCCGCCGGCGTTTGATTTCGAACGGCTCACGCGGTTCATCACGTACGGCTTCGTGATGGCCCCGATTCAGTTCCAGTGGTTTAAATTTCTGTCGCGGGTGTTCCCCATCACCAAGAGGGCGGCCACGGTTCCCGCCATGAAGAGGGTGGCAATGGACCAATTAGTCTTTGCACCATTTGGTAGGAGCTACCAGTTCCAGACATCCCAACCAGTCTACTAACTGTCAATAGGTCTGTTTTGCTTCTTCACCTTCATGACGATGGCGGAAGGTGGAGGCCGAACTGCCCTGGTCAACAAGTTCCGCGACGTGTACGTTCCTACGCTCAAAGCGAACTACATCCTGTGGCCTGCAGTGCAAATCCTCAACTTCCGCGTCATGCCCATCCAGTTCCAGATTGTGAGTAACCGTTCTTTCGATGGCCCGTGATCACCATGCTAACATTGCTACAGCCCTTCGTGTCCAGTGTCGGCATCGCATGGACCGCATACCTGTCCCTGACCAACTCTGCGGAAGAGCGTTAGAATAGTGTGTATTTTGTTTCTGTTATTGGGTTCTGGGTTTTCCATCGTGCATTTCCTTGCTACAATATCTTTCGGCATGCTTAGGTCTGGCGGCTTGTGTGCATTGCTTCAGTTTTTCTCTGTCCTTTTTTTTTTTTTTCTGCGCAATTGGACGGGATCAGTTCGGAGGGAAGATTTCGGGATGGGCTGGGACATGGATCGCGGTTCAACTTGATACAGATTCTCGAGCAATCGCAATCTTTCTTTTTCGTAGCCTTTTCTCCGGGAATTCTCTTGGGAGTTCCATCATGAGACCTCGGTTACTGTAGGGCCAGAGAATTCGTCTTGAACCCTGGACGGTGACATCAATCCCGCATCAGCCCGAACTCTGCTCTTCTCACCGAACGCCCCACCATAACAGGGCCCCTCCTTGAGCTGCTATAAGAGAAAAACCAGGTTAGAAAACAAACAAATTATTCAGGGAAATCCTCTGCAATCCGTCTGTCGTTCAGTTTTTTCTTTGCAAGGTTCTAGTCAGCTCGAAACTACCAGCCAGCCAGACAAGCCGCTGACTCCCCGCAGACACCATGTCCCTCTCCAACAAGCTTGCCATCACAGACGTCGACCTCAAGGGCCAGCGTGTCCTGATCCGGGTAAGCAGACGGCGCATTGCGAGACGATTGAGGAGGAAGAACTTGCATCCGTTAACACGGGGACATCTCCAACCAAACAGGTCGACTTCAACGTCCCGCTCGATGAGAACAAGAAAGTGACCAACAACCAGCGGATCGCGGGCGCGCTGCCGACGATCAAGTATGCCTTGGACAATGGCGCCAAGTCCGTCATTCTCATGTCCCACCTGGGCCGTCCCGACGGCAAGCCCAACCCCAAATACAGCCTGGCTCCCGTCGTGCCCGAGCTGGAGCGACTGTTGGGCCGCTCCGTGCGCTTCGTCGAGGACTGCGTCGGCAAGGAGGTCGAGGAGGTAGTCAACAGCGCGACGGATGGGCAGGTCATCCTGCTGGAGAACCTGCGGTTCCATCCGGAGGAGGAGGGCAGCTACAAGGATGAGCAGGGCAAGAAGGTCAAGGTGGACAAGGCCAAGGTTGAGGAGTTCCGCAAGGGTCTGACGGCTCTGGGTGATATCTACATCAGTAAGTGCTCAAGGAATATCTTCTGCCCCTACAAGTTGCTAATAGTCTCTAGACGATGCCTTTGGCACGGCTCACCGGGCGCACAGCTCGATGGTCGGCGTCGATCTGCCACAGAAGGCCGCCGGCTTCCTTGTCAAGAAGGAGCTGGACTACTTTGCGAAGGCGCTGGAGAGCCCGCAGCGGCCGTTCCTGGCCATTCTGGGTGGCGCTAAGGTGTCGGACAAGATCCAGCTGATCGACAATCTGCTGCCCAAGGTCAACAGGCTGATCATCACTGGCGGCATGGCGTTCACGTTCAAGAAGACCCTGGAGAACGTCAAGATCGGCAACAGCTTGTTCGACGAGGAAGGCAGCAAGATCGTCGGCGACATCCTGAACAAGGCCAAGCAGCACAACGTCGAGGTCGTTCTGCCGGTGGACTACGTGACCGCGGACAAGTTCGACAAGGACGCCAACGTCGGCACCGCCACCGACGCCGAGGGTATCCCCGACGGCTGGCTGGGCCTGGACGTGGGCGAGAAGAGTATCGAGCTGTACAAGAAGGCGATCTCCGACGCCAAGACGATCCTGTGGAACGGCCCGCCGGGTGTTTTCGAGTTTGACAAGTTCGCCAACGGCACCAAGGCGACACTGGATGCCGTCGTCGCCGCCGCACAGGCCGGCGCCATCGTCATCGTCGGCGGTGGTGACACGGCCACCGTGGCCGCCAAGTACGGCGCTGAAGACAAACTGAGCCACGTCTCGACTGGCGGTGGTGCGTCGCTGGAGCTGCTCGAGGGCAAAGAGTTGCCGGGTGTCGTCGCGCTTTCGAGTAAGTAGTAATGGGAACGGTCTGCTTTGTGGACCGGATATTATGAACGGATATGTTAAGAACTCATGTACTGTTACGAAGTTCAATAATCTGACATATTTCATTATTTGAACAGAAAGGAACGGAGCGAGCCTGTGAAGCCTGCAAGCCAAGTAGTTTTACAGTGTCGTAAAGAATATAGAAGCCAGATCTGTCTTCTAATAATCCGTCATGACCATGATTATTACTATTGCTTGCTCATCGAGGACTTTTGACCCAAACGACAAGACAACGCCGTGTATAATGACTACCAAATCAACGCATTAAAAGACAAATGGCCTCTTTGGCCCTTGCTCTATTTCGCAGCTTCGACTTTCTTGATTTCCTCCCTGCAGCGGTAAATCAATCAGTCAGCCTTCTCTCCCTGCCTCTCGTTGTGAGACAAATGGTGCATTACTTTAGTTGTTTCGAGAAATCCTCATTCTCATCGTCGTCATCCCAGCTCTCCTCCCACAAATGATTGTTGACGGTCGAGCCCGCTCCTTGCTCAGTCTCTTCTTGCGGCCAGTCTGCATACAACCAAGTTCATTCGTCAGCTCAATTCTCAGCATAACCCGACATGAGCTCAACTGGCCGAAGCTTTCAAGGCTCACCCTCAATCGGAAAGTCCTCAAACTCGTCATCTTCCTCCAGCACAGCCGGTCGCTGGATCTGAGAGGGTTGTTGGGTGGAATCTGATTGCGCTTGTTGCGTTGTAGCTGACATGGCGGGGAATGTTCGATAGTCTATGATGTGTGCGAGGCTCAAGTTCAAGCTTCTTTGCGGGCACAACGGGCTCTGAGCAATTAAGCAGAACGTATTCTTCAAGGACGGGGACTTGATCAGGCCGAGACTTGTTCTAGTATCGTTGCATTTGTAGCATCACACTGGAGCTTCAAGAGACCGCGAAATCCAGGTCCTCCGCAGCAGCCTGGCTGACTAAGCTTTTTACCCAATGCGGCAAATTTAATTGAGTTCTAGGTAACCTATGCCTTCATCCTGATCTCGATGCCTATTTCTCTGCTACATATTTGAAAGATTTCTCGGATGTTGACTCTGATACTGATTCTGAGTAGACAAGACCTGTCTGTCGATCTTCAGACCATGGCTCGGGCAACTTAGGCGTCACATTGGACTAGCCGTCACAAATCGCTCGCGGGACTTCCGGAAATAATACCTTGTACTAGATTGTCCTGGTCGCGCCGGTTCTTCTGCCTGAGATTTAGGCTATTGACGATCCGTCTGTCTCAGAATTCTCTTTTTGAACTTTGAATTTCCCGAGCATTACATGGGCCATCACCATGTACCGCGTGGGATCATGGCTCTATGGCCGCAAATCAGAAAATGCCTCGACGCAGTCTCTTCACGGGCCGTCACAGGCGCAGGACCGTAAGAAACGAAAAGCCGCCCAATCGCATATAGGAGGTAACTAACTCTCGCGTCTTCCAGTATCTAATGCGATGAAAGGTACTTTTTATCGTCCCATAAGGGTGACAATGTGAAAAACATCAAACTGATTCTTTCAGCGGCCACGTTGATTTTGGACGATGATGTCGATGGCGCCGAGGAGGGGCTCAGCAAGGGCGGATCGACCTTTCACAAGGTGCGCTCGCCTCGGTTAAATTGTTTGGGGTTGTTCGAAGGCTCAAACAAGTTTGTTTTGACTTAGCTCGGTAAAGGTGTTGTGGGCTTTCTCCGTGCCACACTCGGCTTTGAACAGGATATTATGCGGCAGGGTACTGCATTCTCTCGAATTGTGCAGAGTTTCGCAGAGAACTGATTGTTCCGCAGCGTCCGAGCGCCTGTATGATGCGGAATCCAGCGCCAGCGTTGACCAGCGCAGAGCCACGCACAATGCAAATGCCAGCAGCGCCTTCCACTCGGCAATCTACGATCCCGGTACCGAGTACGCCCTCTGTCAGGCGATGGCAGAGATCATGGGTGCCGTGGTTGGCGTGCTCAACGAGAGCCTCACAGAGGCAATCAGAGGCTTCTACAAAATGCGCAAGGCATACATGACATTGGACAGTATCCTCAAGATGGAAGAGAGATACCTCCAAAGACAGCAGAGTGAACGATCCCAAGGATCATCGTCGAGCCACCTCTCGGTCAATTCGCAGTCGGCTCCCGAGCAGTCCGCCTTGTCTTCCACCAGCAGTTTGTCTCGGAGCGCCGAGAAGTCGGACGAGGAGCTCGCACGCGACATCTCGCAGCTCCAAGTATCCGAGGCAGACCTGGCGGTGCCCAATTCCACGGGCCGGTCCAACCTCGTGCTCAGTGAAGTATACAAGCAGGACCCCGACTCTGAGGAGTTTAGCTGCACGATCGACGCGTTCATCCACTCAGGGGCCAATCTCTGCTTCGGCATCCTCCTGCTCATTCTCTCTATGATCCCTCCGACGTTTGGCCGATTGTTGGCCATCATCGGATTTCGCGGGGACAAGGAACGCGGCCTGCGCATGCTCTGGCAGGCGTCCGCGTACAACAATCTGATTGGCGCGATCGCCGCGGAAGGTATCCTCGGATATTATAATGGCTTTGTCCGGTACTGCGACATCGTTCCGGACGCGCAGACCGAGAATGAGCTCGAGGTGGAAGGGTATCCGGCCGAGCGACTCGCCGCACTGCTCAAGAAGATGAGAGCGCGATATCCCAGAAGCCAGCTCTGGCTGCTGGAGGAAGCGCGCATGGAGGGCGCAAATCGGAATCTGGCGGCTGCGCTAACGCTGATGAACAGCGGGGAGAAGAGTCCTCTGAAACAGGTTGAGGCGCTGCGGATGTTTGAGCTGAGCATGACAGCCATGTACTTGCATCGGTACGAGGAATGTGCAACATCGTTCCTGAAGGTTTGTACTCTAATATCAGAGCTTCTCGAGGGGGATGATACTAATGTTCAAAAAGTGTGTCGAGCTCAATTCATGGTCTCCGTCCTTGTACTACTACATCGCTGGCTCAGCCCATCTTGTACTGTACCGCCGGACCATGGCCACGGATCCGGCCGCTGCGGCTGAGCATAAGGAAAAAGCAACGGAGTACCTGAAAAAGGCACCGACCATGGCGGGCAAGAAGCGGTTCATGGCGCGCCAGTTACCGTTTGATGTCTTCGTTTGCCGCAAAGTCGCCAAATGGGAAGCGCGGGCCAAGGAGTGGAAGGTGGACCTGGTCGACGCCGCCGGTGTGGACCCGATCGAGGAGATGATCTTTTTCTGGAACGGCCACAACCGGATGACGCGGGAGGAGCTCGACGAGTCGCTGCGCAACCTGGCGTGGTCGGAGAGCGCGGCGAACCCACACTGGCACCGAGAAAGCGAGGACGAGAAGGCGGCCCTCCAGCTCCTACGCGCCGCGATCCTCCGCGCCCAGCGCCACCATCGACAGGCCAAGGAGATCCTCAGGACGCACGTCTTGACGCTCGACAGACAGGCGTACAAGGGTCATCTGCGCGAGAACTGGATCGTGCCCGTGGGCCACTACGAGATGGCCGCCAACCTCTGGATGGAAAGGCCCACCTACCGTGCGGCGCACGACAATGAAGACGACAATACCACCCTCACGCCTGTCATCTCGCGGACATCGCGCTCGGTGTCGGATCATGAAGCCCAGAAGGTGGAGCGCGACCTCGTCCTCGAGTGTGAACAGCACCTCGAGAAGGTGGCACGGTGGGAGGCCTACGAGCTGGACACGCGGATCGGGCTGAAGGTCACCGCAGCCAAGGAGGCAGTGCGCATGTGGAAGGCCTCGCACTCTGCCTAGGCTCATCCACATGCCCTGTATCCCCAACCATAACCTGTTGGCGTGAATGAAAAGAAAAAAAAAAAAAAGGTGGTCGTCACTCGCACTTTTTCTCCTTCCAACCAAGAGACATCGAATGGCGCCTTTTCGACGACATCGGACTCGATTCATCTCGAACAAATCAGGCAACTCGATCGATCCAGCTACACGTATACTCCATGAGAGAGAACTCACGGGGCTGGTAATCATCCGAGTTCCTCGCCATGTCCATTCCCCGCGGCAACACGCAGCTCGAACATGAGCACCACCCACAAGAACTCATACACAACGGCGTCGAACATTGAACAAAGGCGCATGACGCAATCAAGCCGCACTGCCCCTTCCCGCTAGAGTGGCAGCCACCAATGCGACGCAACCAGTAGTCGCCTGGATCAATGTTCCAAAAAGCCTGATTAGGGGCTTTTGTTCCTTCGCCAATGGATCTTCTCTCGGTCAACTCCGGCCACTTTGCGGCAATTCCGTTGCCATGACCTTGAGCAAAAAGATTGATTCCTGCCCTGTCACGAAATGTATTGTGACTCAATCTCTGAATTCTGATTGTGTCATCTCATGGTTCTGGAAGGTCAAGGGGCGTCGTGTATATACAGTACAGCTAGCTACCTAGGTAGGTACGATAGATCTTAGGGATGATTTCATGACATCTTAGAGAAAGTTGTGAATCAGGACTCGAGTCTTCATTCATGACAAGGGTAGAACCGTACACCAACCAACCCCCTCCAACATGGAATGATCCCAATTCAAAACCACAAATCAACGAATTAGTTTACATAGTGTTTTCCTTTTGATTTCTGAGCTAGATATTGAGCACAACCGTCTGATCTCCACTCGCATCCACATCCATCCCATCGCTGTCATCATAATCATCGCTGTCATTACCGTCATCGCCATGACCACGCCCACCGGTCGACCCGTTCAATAAGATTCCAAACTCCCAGTCACCGCGCTCGATGCGACTCACGCGGTCCAGTTCCGCCTGGTATTCGCGCCGGAGGTGGTCGAGCGTGACGATCGCTTTTCGCTGTTTCCGGGGAGGATCTGCGCCCGAGGATCCTCGTCGTTGCTGTTGCTGGGGATGGCTGGGTTCGTCAACATCGACGAGGATGTATGCCTCGCGCTCGTCGACGCAGGCGAGGAGGTTGATCAACGTGAGGAGCTCGTGGCGGATTTCTTTGCTCTCGCGGTCGTCTTCGTCGACGACTGCCGCCGATGAAGTTGTGGTTGTCTGTTTCGTTGTCATGGCGGTGGTGGGTGCGGGAGCGTCCCGGGCCCGGCGGAGGCGTTGCACCGTCTGATACCCGAGTTCCGCTGCGCCGCGGAAGTCGTTACGCGCGATGCGGTACGCGTGCAGGATTCGGTGGTGATCCGGGGTGTTGCTGTCAACGTCCCACCACTGCTGCTCGTCGTCGAACGCCGAGCTGAACGACGTCTGGTCCTTCGCCATCGCAAGCAGCGCTTCGTCTACGTACGCCGACAGTTCAGGCGACAGTGACAGCGGGAGCAGGCGCAGCAGCTGCCGCAGCCCGGCAGTGCCCGGGCCGCACGCCCCGATGATCGTAGTCAGCAGCGTGTTGAGCGCTGACTTTTGCAGAGCCGGGTTCTGGAACCGCGCCAGCGCGGAGAACGCCTGCTCGAACTGGCATGTCTTGATCGACGCGTAGAAGAGCCGTGATAGGAGATCAGTCCGTAGATCGTGGTACTCTGCATCGTCGCTCGCGCCCTGTTGTCGCTGCTGCAATCGTTCCGTTTCCAGGGCCTGCAGTGCCAGAGAGGCGAAATGTCCCACCTGCGTGTATGCCCGTGCTTGCTCAAACACTCCCACGACGTGCTGGAAATATTTCGGGAGGCCGTTGTTGAACTTATCCACCGACATGATGTCCAGTAAATTTGATGACATCTCGTGCAGGTTCCCAATTGGCCGTCCGGACGCTGTTCAGTTAGAAGAGGGCAACAATCTACGATCGAATGTGCGAGACTTACATAGACCATGCGCAGCCTTCTGGAAATACAGAGCAGCCGTGTCAAAGTCCGACCTGGCCACGTACAACCGTCCCTTGACATACGTCGACCACGCCGTGCTGGGCTGAATGCGGAGAAACTCGCTCGCCAGATCAATGTTGCCATTGGCAATCAAATCGCACTGGATAAACACCAGTACGTTCGGCAGCGACACCTCGCCTTGCCGCGTGATCCACGCCAAAATGTCCCGGATCACCCGCGTCAACACGTAGCTCTGCGAGATGCCCACCGTCGGCCGCGGCTTGATGGTCACGGCAAACATGTCCTCGAGAATCGTAGACACCGGTCCTGCAGCCCTTGGCCGGATCTCCCGCCTGTCTGCTGTCTCTTGCTGCTCACGCGTCGGCGTCATCCGCGTTGTCTTGCTCAACCAGTACAGCACCTCATACTCCTTGATGACATCAATGAGGGTCGCGAAAAGCTCAACCCCGTCAAATGTCGACCCTTCCTCCTGGCTCACCTCGCCGGAAATGAAGACAACCAGCACCAGCAAGTTGTAGAGAATCTCTCGCGTGTGTTGGATTGTCTCCTGACACCCGTTCACTGCCACTTTCAAGCCGAACCACGTCGAAGACAGCTCCGAGTCCCTAGCAGCCTGCCACAGAGGCAACTTGTCAAGCACGGTCTGGATGACCTCCTTTGGCATGTTGTAAACGTCAAGCTGCTCCTCGTTCATCGCAGTGCACAGTCCGTCGAACAACTCATCCGACACATGCTCTCCCAGCTCGGACCGTTCCTGGAACGCAGCCAGCCGCTCAGGTGCTGACAGCGATGGCTCGAGACAGATCTCCGCGTCCAAGCTCTCTCGGAACAGCCGGTGTGCCTCGGCCGGGAGGCGCTTAGTAAACCCGGACGCAACCTTGATCAGATGAGCCGCCTCGTGGAAATGGTTGCCCAATTCGGACCCGAGATTCCGGTGCCTCCAACGGTCCATGATAATCGTGGCATCATCGCTCAGCTCACCCTCCGAGTTGTGTAGCAACAGCTCCAAAGGACTGCACTCTCGAATCACGGAGCATGAGTCCGCCAGAACCACCCATGGCAGATCCGTGTAGCTGTCATACGAGAGGGAAAGCGGCTCCAGTCTCCTCGTGTTGAGGTCATCCGCGATCTGCCAGAAATGCCGCCACTTGAGGTCGGTGTCACTCCGATACTTGGCGTAGTCAAGATCGCTGTCTGTATATTTTCGTAGCGACACAGATCCTGCAATCGCCGAGCAAAGACGTTCTTGCAGCGATGTATTTCTCTTGGGCAAAGAAACAACAGACCCTTGCGGCTTCAATGCCTCTTGAAACGTGACCAGGGCCGTTTCCAGGGTCTCTACGGAATACCGCCCTGGGAGGAAGAGATACTCGAGCCACTTCTCCGTAGGGTCGACGACATCCGACGCGACAAACACCGGCGGCGGTGTGTATCTCCGCGAGTCCAGAGCGACAGAAGTCCAGTTGGTCAACCAGTCTTTCTCCAAACTCTGAAAATCGAAATGTAGGCTGTAGAGCTGGTACATATTGTTGTTTCGCCAGAGAATCCACAGCTCCATCCGTTTCCCTTCCTCTGCTGGTCGAATCTGAAAGTCAGCAACGCTCCAGAAGACGTTGCCGGACGCATCCGGATCCCTTGGTCTGAACACGGCCTGCGGGAAGAGGTCTTCAATGGTCAGTTGCGTCGTTAGACCACCCTTGATGGCCCAAAATTTGAAACGTCCGTCTTCGTGAGGACTGTACGTTGCTACGTAGTATCGATGGCTGCCATCAAGCGCACGCTCGGCATTGAATACGCGGATAAACGCAGTGTCGGAAGGATTCAAGTAGTATGAAACCGAATCCTGCTGGCGTTGACTCTGCACTTGACGACCGAGCAGATCCGTTGAGCCAACGAGTTTGTTGCTCGCCAAGTTCCAGACTTTGAGAGTGTGATTCAAACACACGGCGAAGACGTAGGACTGATCGGAACTCGTGGCTATGGCGTTGGGAGTATTCGGATCGATTGCACGTCCGTCGTATCGCAGGGGTTGCTGGGTGTTCCATTTCATCAACCCTCGAAGCGATGCGCCCCAGGGCTTCTCGTCGAACAAGATTTGGGACCAATGCGAGCCTAGAAACAGAGTTCAAATGAGCAAGACGATTACAAGTGATCGCCAACGAATGCCAGCTCCTACCATCATCCCCTGCTCTCCTTGTCAAACGCAAAAGCGCTCCGCTGTCCAGCGAAATGAAGAGCTCCGTGGTGCTGCTCGCGTGCAGCCGATGCGGATACGCAAAGTTGAGCGGCGAGGGGGTGCAGGACTTGCACCAATCGAGGACATTATCATCAATGGACGACGGGCGCTGAAAGAACGCCGGACGCAACGCCATAGTGTAGAGACGGCGTGACGACGCCGTGAGGACGAACACGTTCAACACCTCATGGTCCTCCCGGTCCGCCAAGGCCACGCCTCCAGATGGGATGATTGCCTCTTGGAAGTCCAGCCGCAGCGTGACATTGGCCTCATTCTGCTCGTGACTAGGCGTCACCAGGTCTGCCGGGTGGATCTCCAGCACCTTGCCATCCTCAACAACCCTCCACAGGAAGGCTCGTGGATAAGATTTCCGTCGCCGAAAGTAGACCGCACCCTGAGTTGCCAGAAACCGTTTTGCGAAATCTTCTTCGTCTTTGACCGTCGGAATTTCCGACACGTGTACCGAGGACAGCGAGAATCGCGGTCGACGCTGCTGCGTGAAACTTTCTTGCGTCGGGATCTGAATGTCAACAATGGTACTTGGGGCGCGCGGCCGCACGTCGACTGTCGTCTCCTTGTAGATCCTCGCCATCGTGGCTGCTGTGATTGAGAAGTCGCGCTCACAGCTCAAAGGATCGGTGAAACCAGCGGACCGCGCCCGTGGTTGTTCCTTTGGCCTGAAAGCTGCTGTTGTTTTTTTCCCTCTGTGACAAAGGGCGCGGTAGAGAGCTCCAAAAGAGGAAACGGTTAGCGCGCGCTTAGCAACGGCGCTAAAGTCCCACTTAGGACGAATATATGCCAATCCACTAACCACAATAGGCATTGCCAAGGTGGTGTTAGGGTTAGGGTTATTCCCCTGTGACAGGGCTGAGCAGTTCGCATCTCATGTAGTACCTGTAGTCTATCGTGAAAACACTCCAATGAGTCCCATGGCAATGCATCGAGACTATTAATCATCTGAAAAATCCTATCTGAGATTCGTCAAAGCATCGGATCCAGCATAAACAAGCTAGGTTAAATTACCATCAACACTATGATAACACTGAAGTCTCATCAGTCATGGCGCCGGTGCAATGCGTAATACTATGTATAATGACAAATCAGGGAATCCCATCGAAAACAAAGCGCTTCCGTCCGCTTCTAAACTGCACGATTGTCTATTCACCCTCCAAGTCTTTGGGGCTCGGGTCACCAATTCCATCCTCCCTGATCGCGAAAAGACAGTCACTCTCGGGAAGGCATGGACTATCGTAAATCTTGCAGATCCGCGTCTCCCCACGACCCTTCTTCAAGCTGAGCCGAGTAGTACTGGCGTGAGCAATGATATTCCCCCCGATCGGTTTCTTCGGGTCCGGATTGAACATGGAACTGGGACCGCCATCCACCTGAGAGACAACCTGGTTGGTGATGACTACCGCAATCCCAAACTCATCGGCCAATCGCTGCAAAGTTCGGAGGAACTTGGCAAGATGAGTCTGACGGCTAGAAAGTTCACCACGTCCGTTGAAGTCCGTTCGGTACAGAGCAGTCGCTGAGTCGACGATGAGCAGAGAGAAGCGAGTTTCGCACATCATCTGGGACGCTTGATTGAGCAATTGGAGTTGATGGTCGGAGTTATAGGCACGAGCGTAGGCGACATTATCCAGGACCTCCTCGCCGTTGAGCCCATATCGTTGCGCAACGGCCAACAACCTCACCGGCCGAAATGTGCCCTCAGTGTCGATATAAAGACATTTGCCTTCGCCTCCACCCATATCGAACGGAAGTTGACATGTCACGGCAAGTGTGTGGCATAGTTGGCTTTTCCCAGTCCGAAATTCCCCAAATATCTCCGTAATGGATCCTGTCTCAATACCACCCGCCAATAGCGTGTCTAGTTGTTTAGAGCCGGTGGTAATGGATATGAGTTCGCTGCGACGTGCGTGCATCTCCGTTGCAGTGGTGAAACCCATCGGTACTAGCTTCGACGCTTCACAAACAGCCTTGTCAACAATATCCGGATGACATTGGATCTATTGATGGTGAAAGACCCACCTTCAGCGAGAATCTTGGCAGCCTTCTGCTCCGAAATGCCCTTGATTTGTTCGAGCACACGCTTTGGTCTAGACTCGTCAGCACGATTTCATATCTCGAGCGCGTTAACTTGAGATTGGCTTACGTGTATGCGACAGCTTCCACTGTATGGAAGCCTCCATCAATGATCAGCTTGATATCTCGTGCCGTGAGCCCGGCAACGCCCTGCGACCGCGTTCAGCATCAGTCATTCCTGTCCCCGTCGCTCCCAAGAAGCTCTGGCACCTCACCTCAAGGGCGGTAATGGGAGTCGGGGCACCTGGGCCAGGAAGGCTGCTCTCATCGTATTCATTCTGATGCTCCGTATCTACAGCCATTGTGGTCTGTTATGATTGATCGTGCCTAAGGAATTGGAGAATTCGTTTGAACCGACGTTCGACACGGAGGGCTTTGTACTTCGGGGACGCGTCGACAAATCACGCGGTCGGTCTGTATGCTCAGAAGGACTCGATCTTTAGGGGGCCTTAATTCCAGTCTGAATAAGTATTGAGTGCGGAGAATGACGACACTCGTTGAGCCTGGGATGTCGGCTTTGATCGCTGCTTTGTCCTATTGTTGTCAATTGTCAACAGAAAGTGCTTGACGCGTTTCGGCCCAACAACGTTGTCGCGAAGTCACGTGGTGGCAATTCGCGCTTTTGCGTAGCCAATCATGTGTCCGATGATACCCATCGCACAACATACTCTACTCGAGCGCGATCATTATTATTGTTCGAATTGGCAGGTTGAAGAAGACATGAACTGCAATGAGCGATCCAGAAGAATAAGTAAGGTCGTTGTATTTACAATGCCTTCTGTATGATAGGAAGAATAACTGGCCACTGGCGAGACGCTGCCACATGCGTTGTCAATTGCCATACTTGCTGATGGATATTGGTCGCTCGTAGGCCAAGGTTACAAAGTAATGATGGTCAACAAGACAAGAACAACGCATCCCTTCCAGTGCTATATGAAAAGAAGCCATACGACACACAGAAGGTTTGGTCTCGAACCGACCGCACACTGCTCGTCAATATGCTGCGGTGTTGACGATGAGCAAGAGGACAGCAAATCAGTTCCTGCTAGTCGTCCTCCAAGGAGTGTTGTCATTTGCAAGCGGGGAGCCGTGCACGGGCTGAGATGAAGTATGCAAAACCCCTGGCGGCAGAGGAGTCGAAGATCTGCTCATTTCCGGCGAGTCGGTGACATTTGGAGTCAAAACACGACGCGGCGAGTTGATGCTGGGTGTATACACACTATCCGTTTGGTAGTCACTTTCGAGAGCTCGAGCACCGAATGGTACATCATCCATGGTGAAATACTGCCGCCACATGTTGCGGGCGCGCTCCGCTTCTTCACCCTTGGCACGGGCGTACAGACGCACTTTCCATCGGTTGAACCAAGAGACAGCCAGGCCGATGAGCATGACAAGGATCTATGGGTGTTTAATATTCACGCGTCGATGCTACTTCAGAGCAGGAACGGACGTACGATAGTGCATCCTAGGACCTATTCAATGCTCGAGCGTCAGACTGAGCCTTCGGCGTCCAAAGGAACTTTCACATACGAAGACCATCTTCTCCCATGGTTGCCAGCGAGTCCAAAACCACCCCATTCTGAAGCGCCGCGCTTAGCTCTTATCCTGCGCGATAGCAACCAACGTTCATATGCGACAGACAGATAATTTCTAGCAGAGAGCCGAGTGCATTCGGCGAGTGACGAGGAGAAAGTAGAGAGATTGAAATCGTCGAGGACAGCTCTTGCCTGAATTTTTCGACGACGTGGTCCTTCCTATTTCAGAGACGAGCACGTCTCCTTCCATATTCAAGAAATGATAATGATAATACTTCAGCGCTCGAGCTATCTAAGATCCTCTCACTCAGGCCAAAGGCGCTTGAAGAACAGAACTCAGAAACTGGACTGCAACCCTAGCCCAGTGCGCCCAACTGCAAGGGTATCTCCTGACAATCGTGAACACCTATGTACGTTCGAACGAACACAGGGGGACAGAACGGATGGCATCATCCGGCCAACCGGAGAGAAATGATGATCATAATGATATTTGTAGTAATTCAGAATTCGAACAGCTGATAAGCCCCATCACGCCTCTGCCGTGGATGATTCCCGTTTGATGTTGCTCAGTTCAGCTCCCTGGCCACTTGGAGTTCTCTTGCGTCCTGGAAGACGGAACCCCAGCTGGGACGCTGACGGCAAACGACTGCCGCCGCTGGATGTTGGCGAGTCAGAGAAGTTCTCTCCGAAACGTGCGAAAAGGCCTTTTTTCTTCGGCTTGATATGTTCGTCAGCCAAGCCAATGTCCTCGAAAGGCTCCTCATCCGTCGATTGGACTTTCTCAGGCTTTTGACTATCAAGAACAGAATGGAAGTTCTGCCGTGAGAGGCGAGAATCTAGCGAGGGCCGCGGCGGGAGTTGATCGTACTGAGGAACTGGAGACTTTGCTGAGATGTCCTATCCCAAGATTAGTCTGGAATGGAATTGACCATGTTTGTTACTAGGTATGCGCACAAAAGATCGTCGATAGGAATCAAACGATTCCCGAGATATCGAAAAAGGTTCATTTTCATCAACTAGACTTCTGTGATTGGAAGATGATGAGGATCTGGGGTATCTACGCCAGAAACTCTGCTTTTCATCCGGAGGCGGCGACGGCTGCCCGGAGGAAGCAAGCCTTGTCAGTTCACCTTTTGCTCCTTTGTGCCAGAGCTCAGTGACATCCACGTCCAACTTACTGGCAGATACACACCGCTGTCATTGACCACTGGGAGATCATAGTCCTATTAGCGGCGGCCAGAGGAGGGGCATGTCTTGAACGCCTGCAAAGCCTACCGCTCAACTTGTACTCATTGGGGGCTTCTTCTCGGCTTCTGCGAAAGCCAAGCGGCCCGCTTGGCTGGCTGTCCTGGGACGGACGAGGTTGCACATTCTCGTTGCGGAGGGCATTCTCAAACCCGGCATTGGGGTCATCTGGTTGAGTGGGGGGTTTGCGACTGAGAAGACTGCGAAAGGGAGGCATTATGGGCTACCCAATGGCGGGTGAATAGGGACAATTGGACACAATTGCAGCAGACAGGAGAAATCAAGAATCTACGAAGTAGATAGCGAGGGGATAGGGCGAAGGACTCGTGGCGATGAGCTTTCCCTCGTGATATCGGTATACCCGGCATTGATGGGTTCCTTCCGTTCCTGATCGTCACACATTCAACCCAAATTAACATGGTTATCATTGGGCCAATGCCAGAACTCAGCCACACGAAACCCAGTTAGGAAATCCCCACAGCCACATTCGGTGCCCCTCGACTTTTCCGCCGAAGAACTTCCGAGGCTCCGAGATGAACATTGTCACGTAAAGATTGCCTCGCACCGATAGGGAAGAATGTGTCCTGTCAAATAGTTGTCCGGTCAATGCCCACTTAGCCTGCTGCACGTCCGGCGGATGAATGTCCCAGTCGATTTCGAACGCCACCAGAATGGTCCCATTTCGATCTGGGTGCCATAACCACAGATCGAAGGTGTTTATCATTCGCATGTCATAAACGACGGCAATTGATACATCTTTCATATCAGCAATGACCATCTTGACCATTATGTGATAGATGCATTTGGTTCGAAAAAAAAAAAAAAAAAAGAGGATACTCTCTTGATGCCTATCGCTGCGATGTGTGTATCCACGCGGTCAGCTTCCTGCGAGCCCTACCATCAGATGACGCCGGCAAAGACGAGATGACCTGTCCTCACACCTCCAATGTGGAAGACTTTCCGATCATTTCTGTCATCTTAAAAACATAGCGATCGGATGCGAGGAACTCCTCATGCTTAAGATAGTCTCGTACTTCTTCGACCTCGTTATTGGGCTCTGTTGCTTCTCTCTCGCTCAAATCTGATCTCTTCCCAGTCTGCAGGTCCAACATCTTGACTTCACGAACGTTCTCCGCGAAATAGAACAGCTCGTGAATGGTAAGAAACCACCGCGGGCCATGTCCTTCTGGCCATGGCAAGAATACTTTCTTGACGACCCCAACCACGCGGCAAACGATGCCGCCATCGGAAATAGGTTTCTGCGTCGGCAGTAGCCAAATCTACCATGCCCTCAATATCCAGAAACGCGCGAGCGTTTGTCGCAAAGCGCACTTGGTGATTGCATCGGACGATAAAATGGACCACCATCGTTTTGAAACCTAGGACAGGCTCAGTCGAATATATGATTCTTTTGAGCGACAGGGAGCGCGGGTAATGCGCACCCTTTTGGCTTCGGACAACGACCGCCTGGTCTAGATATCTTGCGATCTAAAGCACGATCTCAAGAGGCAAAGAGCCCACAATGTCATAGTTCTTGGATCGAACTTGCTCGAATCGCGCCATCACATTCCACCATTCCTCTCTTCGTAGTTGATTTCAGTAGAATGGAAAGCAGTCTGTGCTGCTGTTAGCCTTGCAAACTATCTTCTCCCAAATGTCTGATCGAGTAGTTTATCAGGTCTCTTACGCGTAGTGACGAGCGCGAGAAGGTCGAGAATCAATAACTTCTGCGATTTCGGCAGACACCGTTTCAGGGGTTGCATGGCTGACGGAAGAATCCATTGCCGCAATCGAAGCAGTGGTTCTTTAATCAACTCCGCTCAGGGGAAGACTGTTTTGCTAGATCTATGTATGGCATGTTGGGCAATTGGCACATTGTGACCTGAATTTCAGGTGAAGTAATGTGCACACCTCTTCTTTGAAAGACGGACGACGAGTCTGGCCGCC
The DNA here is from genome assembly GCF_041956625.1 of Thermomyces dupontii. Lineage (NCBI taxonomy): Eukaryota > Fungi > Ascomycota > Eurotiomycetes > Eurotiales > Trichocomaceae > Thermomyces > Thermomyces dupontii. Next base: position 1,158,377 of record NW_027192312.1, on the reverse strand, counting down.
TTGACGGCTGAATTGAGTGAGCTTTATAGCAATCCTATGACAGTCCGCATGGACAGGACTAGGTTCAAGTTCAAACTGCACCCTGGTCAAACCATTGTTAACCTAATACTGTTGGTAGGTCATTATAGGTCTTGGAGCCATTGCTACAGTACCCTAACTTTTAGCCTACCTAGGAGTTGCTTCCGACCGGATTTGCAAACGCCTCTTTTAGAAAACGCGGTGCTGTTGTCTAATATTATTTCAACTTGTCTCGTACTATTGCTTGACCGTTGATGTGGTGTGTGATTGTACCTGCTATGCGGGAGAGGGAGAATGGAAGTAGTTCGCTCTACCGGCCACATCGGATTGCCTGCAAGGATGTTCGTTTTTAAGAATACATTTTCGCGATTGAGCTTCCTAGCACTGTCATGAGACAGAGCATTGGAACCGCTTGAACTAGTACTAATCTTCACGCCCGTGGTCCGTGGTCCGTGATTGTCGCAGGGTGCTGGTGATTCTCGTCTTTGCGTCTCGATTAGCTTCGTGCAGAACAGGCGGCCATGACGTGAGGAGCAGAAAGTCTCCATGCGGGTGGTGATCCCCAAAGAGTTGGGGCCTTAAGTTGCCTTGATAGACTGCTGGGGATGTAAGCATTTGTTTGGGCTACACGCCGTCATTTCATCCACGCTCTTCCATTGCTCGAAAAGGCTCCACCCCCGGAAGATCGGGGGCAAAGGTTGGATTGAAGAACCACAGCTGAACGCCGTCGTCGCTGGCCATGCCGAAGACCTCATGGCTCCCTAAGGGCAGAAAGTATTGTTCGATGTCCCCATTATAAACTTGTTTCCAGGATTTGGGGAGCGGATTGTTTTCAAACCACCAGCGAACAGAGGACTCTCGGGCATGCAAGTTGTACGGATGCATAGTTGTGGTCTGGTTGCTGGCGTTGAAAATCTCAAGTCGCCTCTGAAGGAAGTTCCAATGATAGACAATGTGAGGGGTTAGAAAAGCGCAACAAGGTACGTATCGATCGTCGATAATGGGCTGAACTCAATTGTTCCATCGAATGCTCAGCTCGTCGACGGAGTGGTCGTAGATGAGGTCCATTGTGAGATGTTTACTGGGTTTGACAATAAGGCGTTTCATTGTCCTATGGCCATAGGTGTGAATTCCAGGATCATCAAATGACTCGAGACTTTTCCTGCTCACACGATGGCCTGACAAGGAGAGGCGAAAGTGTTTTGGACGGTCCAGCAGCCGTCAGTCAACGCCCACTTGGTCTGCCGCACCTCCGGCGGATGTGTGTCCCAGTCAATTTCGAACGTCACCAGTATGTTCTCATCCGCGTCCACGTGCCAAAATTCCAGATTTGAGAAACTGCCTATTTTGCGGGTGCGACCCGATTTAGATCCCGAATGTAAACGCGCCGACGTGGACTGAAATCATGGCAAACCATGACCACTTTGTCCTTCTGGAGATAGATCGAGAAGAAGGGATTAGGGAGCTTTCCTGACACGCAACGCTGTGATGTGTGGAGATCCCATGCGGTCAAATATTTGCCACCCCTACTACTGTTAGACAACGCCAACAAGTCAGAGAACCGCGCTCTCATACCTGACATCCGCGATAACGACAAGATAGCGATCAGACGCGTAGAGCTCCCAATGTTCATCACCATCGGCGTCTTCGTCGGCAAAAATCGATATCTTTCCAGTCTCGAGATCCAACATTTCTACTTTGTTCGAGCCCGGAACGTGATAGAAAAGTCGTCGCGAACAGTAACAGATCGAAAGCGCTGCGATGAAAAATACATTTAACGTTTCTGGCCATGGGAAAAATACCTTCTTGACAGGCCGAGCATTCTGTAAAGCATGTCGCCATCGGAAATAATCTATCGCACTGGCGGCAGCTCCTTGTACATCTGTGCTCTCTATATTCAGGAGCTCGAGGGTTTGGTGCAAGACAAACCTGGTGATTGCACTGGACGAGAAGATGGACCGCCATCGTTTAGAGACCTAGGAAGACCCAAGCAGGGAAAATTAGACACTTTGAAGCACTGATAAGTGGGCAATGCACGCCCTCTGACTTCGGACAACGTCTGCTGGATCCAGATACTCGACGATCTGAAGCAGGAGCTCGAGAGGCAAGGAGCCCGGAATATCATAATGTTTGCATTGTGTTTGCTCCATCCGCACTTCCACAATGCCACGCCTTTTCTCTCTGCACGGTGGTTAGCGTCATCTCGTCAGGTCAAGCTTCTGATGTTGACATACGTGTCGTGACGAGTGGGAGAGACCAATCCTGGTACTCTCGAAGTTGCCGTTACAGAAACTGCGTCGTCAACGGACGTATTCATCGCCGGGATTGAAAGCAATCAGCTTCATGCAAGGAAGACAGGACTGGCAGAACTTTAGGTACTGCTAAGTAGTACTTTGATTAAGGCCGTACGGGGATGGCAGGCAAACCGACTACTGGAGCATGTGTTTTCCTCACAGGTACCTACTACGGACACATCATTTTTGAGGGTTTGGATCAACGGATCGGCAGCCCTGTCCCGTCCGAAAGTTTCTCCTCCCCGAGCCCCCGACAAACTGGCGATTGGTTGGCTCGGTGTCTCGTCGTGGCCCATCGTCCCTCTGGCAGGTTAACCTACCAACTGGCATAGGTTAGTAAGGAGTACTTCGTACATACATCATCAACTGGATGCTCTCAGCTCCAAGACTTTTCTTTTTGCGCACCATTCTGAGTCACGTGACTATTTACGCGGTCAGCCTATCCCGCTAGTGGGCTGATGTCAAGCAGGAAAGAATCGACTCGATCCGGATCATCGGCCGCATACGCATCATTGCGGGGTGAACGAAAGATGAATATTTCGACGTCAAGGACACAGCCACCAAGGCCGGATCATAGCGTTTGGTCTCGTCAACGCTCTGTGCCGGAGCCGGCCAAGATTATCGACAAGATTCGAGAAAATTTCGGCTTTGAGCCCATAGAGGTCGACTGTATCCGGCATCTGCTTGAAAAGAAGGATTTAATCCTTGCTGCAAAAACGGGTTTCGGGAAGAGTTTGATCTTCCAGTCTCTCCCTCTTCTTCACGAAAATGGCGGCATTGCACTGCGGATCATGCCTTTGCTTGCTCTCAAGGATGATCAGGTATCCCGCATCAATCGTCTTGAAGGCTGCAAAGCCTGTATTGTGAGTAGAGAAACAAACACTCGGAGATTACGGGATGAGATCAAAGCCTGCAAATACACGCACATAATTGTCAGTCCTGAGATTCTACTCAAGAATAGTTTCACAGAGATATTGAACAACCTGGATTCCGTAATCGACTGGTGTTGATTGCGGTTGATGAGGCACACGCTGTTGACCATTGGGGCGACTTCAAAGAGTCGTATCGTGAGCTCCATCGACTTCGCATCCGAGCTTCGACCAGAGGGCGCATTCCATGGTTCGCGACGTCCGCAACCTTGGACCCAGAAACCTTGAAGTCAGCGAAGGAACATCTGGGGTTCAGAGATGACGTGCGAGTCAAACGCACATCAATAGATCGCCCTGAGATTTTCTTCAACTCTCAGCCGATGCGACACCCGGGCAAAACATTCATCGATTTGAAATTTCTTGTCCAGCCCGGGGAAGATGGCAACATAACGAAGACCCTTGTGTACGTCGATGACATCGCACGCGGCGCACAAATCCTCCAGCGCCTGAGGGAGTGGTCCGGCATCCCACGCAACCAAGCCTACAATGTTTTCGTCGGCTATCATGGTCAGATGGCCGAAGCTGACCGTAAGAGAATCTGCGCCGAATTCCGCAAGCCTGATTCGGTGCATCGGATCATTGTTGTAACCGATGCCATGGGTCTGGAGATTGACAGTCCGGACATTGAACAGGTGGTCAATTGGGGCCTTGCGTCGAGCTTGTGCAACATCATGCAGCGGGCTGGACGAGCGGCCCGCGGAAAGGATCTTCAAGGAGAGTTTATTTGGTTTGTTCCCCCTTGGTGCTTCCAGGAAACATGAAGAGGATAGACAGGGAGCAGAGGGAGGTACCCGAGTGCAGCTCGTACCATCAGGTTAGCGATTGAGCATGTCTAGCCTACGATTTCATCACCATTGACGTCAATTTGTCCCCGGAAAAGTGATGCTCTTGAATAACTTCCATGGTATAACCTGGGTACGTAACGAACGCAAGATTACAGAGATTTTCCACTCTCAAGGACCCCTCCGCAGGGGAGGGACTGAAGAACCGAATTAGGCAACAGTGCCAACAGTACTCCGTACAGAGGGTACACCCCTTCCCTGAGGAATAGAGTGCGAGCACTGCGAGGGTCGAATTGAGGCCTGCGGTAAAGCCAGTACTACTCCGTTCTCGCAACCCTCCTGGAAAGTGATGTGGATCCGCCTAAAAAAATACCTATCCGTGCGCTCATGTGTATACATAGCCACAATGTTATCACTAACTGGAACTACTAGAACCAGCTACATTCGAAAACGGTACACTTCCTCATTCGTATCTAGCAAACAAGCCGGATACTTGAAAAAGGAACGGAGGCAGTTGCTGTATCTACTAGATTGTAGAGTCAGTGAAGGTACGACTTCGGAGCCCGGAGGTGTAAAAATTGGAAGAGCCATCACTGGGATGCCGACGTCACTCTCTGAAGCGAAGACCTCAAGGTCATCGAGACGGGGTGAGTAAGGTGGTGCGCAGTAAATTGCCTGATATTGCGAAGAGAGAAGCTGAATAATCTCCATTTCCTCATGAACAAATATCTCTTCGAGGTGCAATTGGTACAGGCGCATATGTAGTTGTGGCTTGGTTGAGGGCATTGAAGATCTCCAGCCGCAAATCTCTCTATCCCAGTGGTAGACGATATCGGGAGTGGAAAGGCGTAAAAAACTGAGTCGTTGATGTTGTTAAGGGGCTGGGTGTAGTCGTTCCATCGGACGCTGAGCTTGTCGATAATGTCGCACAAGATACTTGCCCACACGATGACGCGACAGCGACAGGTGGAATTGTTTCTCATCGAGTAGATACCCGGCCAACGTCCACACTGTCTGCCTGATCGCCGGCGGCGGATCTGTGTCCCCAGTTGATCTCGAATATCACCAGAATGACCTTATCCGCATTCATGTGTCACAACTAGAAGTCGAAGAAGCTGTTGATTTCTTTGACGCGATCCGAGCGTATACCCGTTCTCTGTGCCCTCTGTGCCAATAACATAGCTTTCAGACACGAGAAGGTCGCGGGCTTCATGATCCCCTGCTTCTTCAATGGTCCAACTAAACTTCTGTCCTGTCTCGAAATCCGTCCTCATCGAAATTCTCATAGGCCAGCCGTCGCGAACGGTAATCAAACACTTCGCCGCATGATATGCCGTCTGGCCATGGGAGAAAAATCTTCTTCACGGGCTGACCGCACAGTAAACCATGTCTCCATCGGAAATAGGTTACCGCGTCGGCAGCAGTTCCTTGTACATCTTCGCCCTTTAGGTCGAGGCTCGCAAGCATTTTGCGCAGAACAAACTTCGTGACTGTGTCGGACGAGAAAACAGACCACCATCGTTTGGAAACCTAGTCAACCAAACCATGAAATGTTAGGTATTGAACATCGAGGGACACAAAGCAATGCGCACCCTCTGGTTTCGGACAACGTCTGCCGGACTTAGATACTACTGGACAATCTCAAGCAGAAGCTCGAGGGACAAAGCGCCGACGATATCATAGTCCTGTCTTCGTATTGTGACTAACCAAGCGCGTTTCCGAAATGCTCGGCCATTCCTCTCTTCGGAGCTGATCCAGAATCGCATGAGATCTTCGTCCCGATTCGTCTCGCGTTTTCCATCGTAAATCGAGTAGGCCTAAGTATCACGTATGCACGTATCCATCGAAACGAGCGTGAGTATCCAAAGATGAAAATTTAGCTCTTCCTAAGGTTAGAGTTCAGGTGTTGTGTGGCCGATGTACGGAGTACGAGTTCGAGTACTCCGTACTCCGTACTTGGTTGAGAACTTCACCTGGACACAGATCAACCTAATACCTAGGTATAACCCTAACCCTAATGATCTTGTTGATTATCTGATGAATCGCAGTCACTCTTTGAGTTCTATACCTTTCTCACTCTGTTGTTTGTCATTCCTTTGTCTCTTGCATTTCGTTTGTCAGATGATGTGCATAAATTGAGGTCACTCCCACCCACATGGATGGGTAAGTAGACTCAGTGAAAATTGATATTAGCCTTACCGTTGGCATCCAACTCTTCTGATACTTGTGACATGCTACATAACCTGCCATAATTCAACAGATCTAGGCTATTGGTCGCCAGCGGTGACGATAAACACCTTAACCATTTTAACCTAGGTGACCTACAAGTATGGGGGAGACTTTCATCAAGGAAAGGACTGAATATACGAGTAGGTACTACATGAAATGAAGGAACAAGTCGAATGTGTCGGTTTTCTCGCCAGGCTCAGACGATCGATCCTTGCCAGAACTGAACCCTTCTCTTCCATCCATGAGCACAGTTGACTTGCCTTGAACCCCGCAATGAATAGCTTACATTACTACTCGCAGTCAAGGAACAATCAATTCTGTTCTGGAGTGGATAAATCATATGTTGATTTGCAAGGAAAACAACTAGGCCTACTAGTACTAGTATCCTTTCGAACGTTCAATTCCGTTTCTCTCGCAAAATCCATTCCCGTCCCTTTTTCCCTTATAAGTTTGAGCCCAGGATAATGTGTCCACATTATTAAGCCCCTGAGTGCCCTGACTACTAGCACATGTCACTCTCATCCGTATGCCATTGTCTTCGTCGCGAAGCATTATCACAGAGAGCTAGAAAAGTCCGTCTCCGGAGTGTGGTGGGGGCGGGGTTGACACGATGAAGGTTGGGACAGGCCCCGTTCTAGATGTCCTGGAGACGAGCATCTGAATGTATCGTCGTCCATTCCAGAAAAAGGCTCCGCACCCGGAATGTCGGGGGTGAAGTCGGGATTGAAGAACCACAGCTGAATCCCGTCAGTGCCAGCCAGCCCGAAAACCTCACGGTCACCGAAGGGTAGCAACAAAGGATCATCATCCATCATTCCTTCGCTCTGGTTTCCAGGGAGCGGGAAGTAAAACCATCGGTGAACATTGAGCTCTCGGACATCCAATTGGTGAGGATGCGTGGTTGTGGTCTGGTTGTCCGCGTTGAAGATCTCGAGCCGCCTGCAACAGTTGTCCCAGAAGTAGGCAATATGAGGGGTGAGCATGGCATAAAAAGGTGAGTCAGAATAGTCCATAATTGGCTGAGCGCAGTCGTTCCACCGAACGCTTAATTTGTCAATGGCGTAGTCGTACATGAGGTCCATCGTGAAATTTGCACCTCTGGTAGTGATCATGCGTTTTACCGTAATGTTGCCATAGGTGAGATTGCCGGAAACTAGCAATGGACGGACAAATCTCTTTTCCACACGATGACCTGACAAGGAGAGGTGGAAGTGTTTCCTGTCGAGCAGCCGCCCGGTCAGCGCCCACTTGGTCTGCTGCACCTCCACCGGATCTGTGCCCCAGTCGAATTCGAATGTCACCAGAATGTTCTTATCCGCGTCAACGTGCCACAGCCACAGGTTGTTGGAGAAGCTGCCTATTTCCCGGATGCAATGTGCGCCCAAATCCCAAATGTAGATGGGGTGGATTGATGAGGATAGAGCGTTAACTGCGACTACTTTGTCCTTCTCCATGGAAGTCTGCCAAAATGTCCTAGGAAGTCTCTCCTCATAGTGCTGTGACGTGTGGATGTCCCATGCTGTCAAATCTCTGCGAACACATGTTAGACGACGACGATGAGGACAGTATCGTATCCTCATACCCATTGTCCCCGAAGGTGACAGCATAGCAATCGGACGCTAGAAGCCGAAATAATCCTTCATGTTGTGCGTCTTCTTCCACCCAAGTCGATCTCCGTCCCGTCTCGAGGTCTAGCATCTCAATCTCGTAACCGTATAAACTTCGATAAAACAAGCGTCGAGAATGGTACACAAAGTCAGCAGGCATGATCGATTCTCTACGTGACCATGGGAGAAAAATTTTCTTGACGGGACGACCACACTGCAAACCATGTCGCCATCGGAAATAGGTCGCCACGTCGGCGGAAGCTACATCTGTGCTCTCCATGCTCAGGAACGCAAGCGTTTGGCGCATAACAACCCTGGTGATTGCATCGCACGAGAAAATAGAGCGCCATCGTTTTGAAACCTGTGACATGGGCACCTTGTCAAAACGCGCATGACTTGAGACGTTGAGGAGTGGGCAATGCGCACTCGCTGGTATCGAACAACGTCGGCCGGATCGACATACTCGACGATCTGGAGCAGAAGCTCCAGAGGCAATGAGCCCACGATATCATGCCTTTTGTGGGTCTGATTTGAATGGGCTTCCACAATGTCAATTTTTTCCTCTCTTCTCCGCGTTAGTGTCGCGTTTCTCAGTCAGATCAAGCACCCGGTGTTGACTTACGCATTGTCATGAGCGTGAAGGACGTGAGAATCGAAGATACTCGTCATCTTTGAAGATGCCCTGCCAGAAGCCGTACGGTTGACAGAGGAGTCTATTGCGAAGTTCAGCAAGCAAGGTTTGTGTAGTAAAGATCATTTGAGCTGCAAAGAGCAAACAGAGAACGATGATGTGCACGGCAACCAAGCATTCCCATTTCGGGTAGGTTAGGGCTAGAAAGGCATCTTATTTGAATTGGTCGGGTTCGGACTCTTGTATGTAACTAGGGATGATTGACTTAAATCTGTCATGGATAGTCGAGTGGGAGGGTAGTGGCGAGGCCCCGGGGACCCGGCTGTAATACCAGAGGGAAAGGTGCCTGGTTCGAATCATGGAGTGGCAGTTACAACTCGTTGGGTAACCACGATTGTTGTGCTGCCCTAAGTCATGGAGGGTACACCCCAGGGAAGCGATTCTGCAAGGAACCCTCTACTCTGTGATGGCGGCGCCAGATGACACCTACCCGTCCAGGGGAACTGGCCCCATACACTGCACAACTGCTTTTTTATTTTTTTTATTGCTTCCCCTGCCATTATTACTTGATTTGTTCTCCGGAAGTTCGCTACCTTTTTCACACTAGGAAGCTCCGTAGCTACGTACCTCTAGCTTCAAATTATCATTACGAATCTGATGCTGATGACCAGGTGGAACTGCTCCGAACTGAAAGCGAATAAACCATCCTCAGGGTGTGGAGGTGCGGCATCAGGTTAATAAACCTGAGAGGCTACTCCGTGCTTAGGTTAGTACCAGGTACCTAAGGTACCTACCTTATGTACTCCGTACTCCGTATAGTTACAACTCACAAAGGAACCGCCAGAGAGACCAAAGGAGTGCATCTCTGGCGATCTGAACATGAACCTGTCTGTGGGACTAGGGCTAACCCTAGTTCCAAGCTAACCCTACATCACGTGCACGCTGACTAAACCAACAAGGTCACGAACATTTCGCTCTACTTGTACACCCGGCCTTCTGTCAGTTCCGTCCTGCCTATGGCCTCCAAAGCAAGTCATTGATTCCTTCTCTTGTATAACTACGTCATATTCCGTACGGAGTACGGAGTACATTCTCTTGCGCTTCGATTACCTAGTAGCCAACCTAGATGGCCTCTTGATAGCCAGGTTTGGCTTCCCTGGCGACGTTCCGTCAATGTGACCTACCTAATGTACCTCATAGGTACTATTTCTGTCAATATAAATCGGTCTACATAAACTAGGTACTTGATACAGTGGAACCCTCTAAAGTGTCTTCTAGTAGCCTACCAGCGTACTTTATGAGTCTTGCGACAGACCAACGCACTCCGTTCCACCATGTGCACTGCTGTTTGCGATTGTCAATTCGTACCTGGACAACTTGGAGCAAATGGCGACGTCCGCCTTCGTGTTAGACTCCTCGTCCCTTTGAGAATTCTGGAAGAAGCAAGACGTTTCACAACGTCCTTCTTCCAACAAACATCAACAGTGAGCAAACTGTTGCTCCTTTCAGAGGTCTGCTGCACGGCTGCTTCCATGGCGGATCATTTTGTTCAAGAGATTCGTCTCAGATACTGCCTCCCTTCGATTATCTTTCATGAGTGTGCATAGTAACGACCCTGAAATCCGATCAAGGCCCATACCAGAGGTACGGCAGTTAAGGTCGGTGGTCAAGTCACTTTTCTTCTGATCTGACGCCCTCAAACTTGTCCATGTCTACGTTGGTATGTAAATGAATGTTCAAAGGAGACGTGTACTTCCTCCTTCATAGTGATTACCAAGTTTCATCCGTCCGTTCCTTGCTTGTCTCAACAGAATAGTCTTCCTATTTGATACGTACGCGAAGAACGGCAGCTTGCTAGGTAAGTCGCTAGTACTTTCAGTTGACTCTCAAAGTCATGGCCTGAGCGACATCTCGCCGTCCTACCTTCACTTGAAGTACAGTACGCATGTTGATTATCTGATGAATCGCAGTCACTCTTTGGGTATCTTTCTCACTTTGTTGTTCGTCATTCCTTTGTCTCTGGTATTTTGTTTGTCTAAACGATGTACATAAGTTAAGGTCACTCCCACCCACATAGATGGGCAAGCAGACTCAGAGAAATTGACATCAGTCTTACTGTCGGCATCTATTTCCTCTGTTACATGTGACATGCTGCATAACCTGCCATAATTCAATAACCTACGCCCGCCGATCGCGATCCCTGCGGGACCATAAACTCGACTATACTATTCCGATATGGGGATGCCGCTGCCCCTACCGTCATACTGTTCGTCTCTCAGGGATTCCGCTCGAAGACTCGCCACGAAAAGGTGCCACCATACAATCTCAAGGAACAGTAGCTAAGTCATCTTCCTGCTTTGTCGGTCACAATCTTGTTCTTTTGAGTAAATGAACACAGCCGAAGACGTTCCTCTGCATGCTACAGGCTTATTGACTGCTTCTAACCGTCCTTTGGTGTCCATCATGCTACTCTGTCAATGGCCAGCCTGATTTTTTTCTGACTCCGTCTCCTCATACTCTACGCCTAAAACGTCCTCGGTGGTGCCTCACTTTTATGATAGCCATCAGCGGTGATAACCGGCCTCCTCGTTCATGAGCGCCGATCATAAATCCAACAACACCATCTGTGTCTCCCACGCTAGGTAGGGGTCTGCTATCCCAACGACGACCTACTTGAAATACACAGTGGAGGTCGTAGGGAAATGTATCTTCATCCAATTCAATGTCGAAATGCGGCTCATACAGCCGCTCCGTGAAATCCCTGCAATCCTGCGAGTCCTGCCAAACCTCTCTGACCCGTGCTCTAAACCAAATCACAGGGCAACTCACGTCGGGTGCGTGCTGCTCATCAGAGAACGGCTCCAAATCGAACGCCGAAACTGCGAGCAAGGGTAACGTCGTCGACCGCTCCCTACCGGGAGTTCGACCGGAGGAATCGACGGGTTGGATATCACCGTATCATGAAACTGCCTGTCTCTCTGACAATCAGATTGCTGGCAAAAGGGCGACCTTCGTCATTTTCGTACACCAGCCCCAAGGTTATATCCGAAATGAAGGAAATCGCTGGCAGAGAAAGGAACGTCGCAGTCCCTGCGGTGGCCGTCACCAAATGCCAATGGTTTGTTGGATTTGGCATCTCGGAAGCAAGGCGCATGAACGCATCCAAAGTGCACCTGTCGCTGCCCATTTTACAAGGCCGATGCCCTGAAAACAACCGTTGGCACTTTCGAAGCTCCAAACCAAGAAGGCTCCTGCCTATTTCCGCCCACGACTGCGGCCCCTACACTGGAAATGAGTAGAATGCCTCTCCAGCCCTCTGATACGACCTTGCCAACATGATGGACACGCGAGCTCCGATTCAGAAAAACAAACACAGAGAGTTTTTCCACAAACGGTGTTTCAAGTAGCAAACTGACGGAGTCAGTAAAAGCCATGGCTTCCCCAGGGTCTGCGTTCCAGAGGTGAAGTTCTGCTCCTTTATCAGTTTAAGCTTCATGTGCACTTCAACGAATCAAGGCCTGCTTCATTTGTCTGTAGGGAGCTGCTGCTCAACAATTCCTTTGCTCTCCCTCTGCTGCAACTGAAACCTATGGACCCCGCGCTGATGTTCTACATGTACCTTGGGTCTACCACTTTAGCCCAAAACGGCAAGGCTCGGTTCGTTTCAGGGCATGCGCGCGACAGCCGCGCGTCACCAGTCTGAAAACCCGAGATAGGCGCGCTCTCTATGATCACGTGGCAAGCTAGCCAACTCACCGCCCTCTGCTTTTACCCCGACAAGCCGAGCTCCGCCGGCAGAAAAAATATTTGCAAAATCGGCTGCCACCGACATAAAAACACCAGGGCCGAATCTTGGTTCTGAATCGCAAACTCACAGACGTTCTGGTTCATTGCCAACGATGCCCGGAATCAAGCGTTCCCTGGAATCGGGGGACGACCGCAATGGAAAGCGGACCAAGGTTAAATCCGCCGCAGATGACCCGGGGAAGCTGAAGAGGAAAAACACGCAACCGTCATTTCAGAACGGAGGAAATGCAAAGAAGGCACGGTTGATGAACAAGAAGAGAAAAGATGATGAGGCGCGCAAGGCACTCAAGTCATTAAAGAAGCGTCAACAAGGTAAGGGCGACGACTCGATCATTCAAGAAGAGGATTTCGACCTGGACATCGTCATTGACATGGGGGACCTTTACGACGCAGATGATATGTCCGTGGAGGACAGTAGCAGAGAGGACAGCGACGAAATTGAGGAAGAGAGTGCCGACGAGAGCGTCGAGCAGAGCGACAGTGAAAGGGAGGGGGAGAAGTCAGACGACACGGCGGATGGAAAAAAGCACTCTGCCAAGTCCAATGGAGTTATCAAGAAAGAGAAGAGTCAGTTACTCTGCTTCACTCTCATTGTAGACGGCAGCTGACGGACGCGCTTCTCTTCTAGAACCCTCATCTCGAGAAATTCATGCAAAACAAAAGGCGATCACGCAGGAACGCAAAGCGGCAAAGCCAAATGCAGATCTCATTGCTCGAGCAAAGCAAATATGGGAACGACTGCGCCGGAAAACAAAAGTTCCGCGGGAGGAACGCAAACAGTTGGTGCAGGAACTCTACGAAATCGTCACCGGTCGGATCAGCGACTTTGTCTTCAAGCACGATGCTGTTCGAACAATTCAGACGGCGTTGAAGTATGCCACCAACGAACAGCGGAAACAGATCGCACATGAACTCCAGGGAAAGTACAGAAATCTGGCAGAGAGCCGCTACGCCAAATTTCTCCTGGGCAAAATGTTGGTACACGGCGACGAAGAAATCCGAGATATGATCATCCCGGAGTTCTATGGGCATGTAAGACGTCTGATGCGACACCCGGAAGCCTCGTGGATTTTGGATGACATCTATCGTACCGTCGCGACGAAGGAGCAACGGGCGAACATTCTGCGGGAGTGGTACGGCCCGGAATTCTCGATATTCAAGGATCACAACTCTGGCGTGTCGGCTGAGTTGTCGGAAATTCTCAAACAGCACCCGGAGAAGCGCGGTCCCATCATGCGCCACCTGCTTGGGACCATCAATCAGCTCGTGCAGAAGAAGACCACCGGATTTACAATGCTGCATGATGCTATGCTGCAATACTTCCTCAACATCAAGCCCGGGAGCACCGAGGATAGTGAGTTCATCGAGCTGATCAAAGGCGACGAGGAAGGGGATTTGGCCAAGAACATGGCCTTCACAAAATCGGGGGCCCGGTTGATGTGTCTATGCCTGGCTCACTCCACGGCTAAGGACCGGAAAGTGCTCCTACGCTTCTACCGCGACACGATCAAGATGATTGCTGGCGATACGCATGGACATATGATTCTTGTGACGGCGTTTGAGGTCATTGACGACACGAAACTCACTGCCAAGACGGTCTTGGGGGAACTGCTCAACCAGGACGCGGAAGAAACGGCGCGCTATGATGAGCTCCTGTCCCAGGTCACCGACCTGACGGCGCGCATTCCCGTTCTGTATCTGTTCGCCCATAAGGCTAAATGGCTGCTTCCGGCCCCGGATCAAGAAATTCTCAAGGAAGTTCTCGAGATCCGGTCACAGACGTCCAAGAAAGAGCCGTCGATCCGGCGGCAAGAACTGATCCGCGCCGCGAGCCCGACCCTGCTCCAGTTCATCGCCGCTCGCGCAGAGGCCCTAATGGAAACCAGTTTCGGTTGCCAGTTCATGACCGAGGTCCTGTTTGATGCAGATGGGGACAAGACGGCGGCTTTGACGGCCGTGGCCGAAGCAGGCAAGTCCAAGACGGAGGTCAAAGACTCTCCCTATGTGGGTCGCATGCTGAAGGCGCTCGTGCAGGGAGGGCGCTATAATCAGCAGGAGAAGAAGATTGACAAGGTCGATCCGCCTCTAGGGTTCGATGCGCTCTTCTACAGCAAGATCCAAGACGATGTGATGTCGTGGGCCGCCGGACCGCAGTCGTTTGTGATTGTTGCGCTGGTTGAGTCGGGGGACTTTGCGGAGAAGAGTCAGTTGCTGAAGACGTTGAAGAAGAATCGGAAGACCCTGGAGAAGGTTGCGGCGGCAGATCAGAAGTCCTCTGGTGAAGGCCACAAGAAGGCGGATCCGGCCAGCAGTGGTGCGAAGATTCTGTTGGAGAAGCTTTGATGTAAATAGAATACATTTCGGCTGAACCATTGATGCATATCTCTGTCTCATAGGATACTACTCTGTACCATGGCGTTGAAGCCGGGAACTGAAGAGTTACAGATACATAACCGCCTAGTAACCTAATCCCTAGCTATCCAATGGTTTTTCGGAATATTGATTCTCCGTGGTCCTCGAAGAATGGAGAAACACGTGGGACCATACCCCTGGTCCCTGGAGATCCATCTCAGCGCCACGGAAGAGATCAGTTCTCTATCCATGGATCAGTCAAGATGCCCAAATATTCAGATAAAGAACAACTGTTGAATGTTCTATGAATTAATATTTCATTCTAGAGAAAGAAAGAGGAGAGTAAGAACATAAAGTTCACTTTGTTCTTCGTTCTCAGGAACATACTGAGCGAGAAAAAAAAGGGTCTCGCTAAGTGTGGAGTTTGGGGCAACCCAAAAACTTCAAGTTTCATGCAGGAATTCTTGAATCCCCAGAATGAAAAAAAAAAAAAAAAAAAAATAAGTGAGTCTCATCTTGTGAAGTTGTGGCACCAGAATTGCAGCCAAATCACCCTGTCCAGCGCCCGTCCTTGTTTGCCGTTGTCCTTGTGCTGGGCCGTCGGGCAGTCCGCTGCCGCCTTATCGCCCTCGGCGCGTCCAAAGAGCCCGTGTTTTGGTCCATCCCTGGCCGGCTTCAGGGCATTAACCTCCCGTCAGGATTAGACGATTAGTTATGGCATAGTCAGGAGAATTTCTTTCAGCACGATTGAACGTTCGTTTGTTCATCCTGAGAGACTGCACGGACACATTACGAAACTCCCCCTCCTGAATCCTACAGCATCTCCAGCCCTGTTCTCAGTGCCTCCCGACCGACCGACCCACCAATTGCGACTCCCGACAACAGCGCACAGAACAAATAACAACCACACACCGACGCGCGCGCACGCAATGGCCATGGCGCATCCAGGAAATACCTCCGCCTGGATTCCCAACGGTTTCAACCGTCATGGCGCCACTGCTGCTGCGACGTTTGACGGTGGTGGGAGCAGCAGCGGCGGCGGCGCGAGCCAACTGCATCACAGCAATGCGCAAACGCAGAGCGACTCCGCTTCGATCAACGATGTGCCCCCGTCTCCCACCCTGACCAATCCCGACATGATTCTGCCCTACGACGAGGAGCGTGAGACGTCCACCCCGTCGCCCCCTTTTCCGCTCCAGTCCGCCGTCATCAGAAACCACGCCTTCAACAACGCGCCCGCGCTGTCGAACTACTCGCGCCTGCTGAGCTACGGCGAGGAGCAGCCGGATCACAGCCAGATCGGCGTCGCGATGGCCATGCCCGCTCGACCGCCACCACCGTCGCATGCCAAGTGGTCGTACGACGGCCATCCGCGGAGCCGTCCGTTGTCGGACATTGGTGAGGAGGAAAGCCAGCTGTCCACCTCGCCCGCCGAGAGCGGCATCTTGCCAACGCAAGAAGGACTGGGCTCGGAGTCGCGCGACGAGTCACAGCATTCGCGCGCAAGCAGCAGGTCGAGCTCGACAATCAGTGCCACCAGTAATCAGCGGAGATGGAACCGGAGAACGGGGGATGATGACATGGAGGACGACGATAGCAGACGCGACAGCGTGGTAAGCCAGGGTAGCGTCGAGGCTTCCAGACCCTCGGCGGCGACCACGCTGGGGGCAGGACCGACCCATCCTGAGGAAAACTCCACGGCGATCTTGAGCAGCGAAGCGGAAAGAATTCTCGAGAATGCGAAAAAGCGATTGAGCGTAAGACTTTCTTGTCTTCGCTTGCGGGTGCCGTGCTGACCGAGACTTAGTTGATGGAAGGAAATCTGAATCGAGCGCGGTCGTCAATCCGGCTGACACCGTCGCCGTCGTCCTTGCTGTCTTCGTCGTCTAGCGGGTCTCTGCTTCCGTCCCGAAATCAACAGCCTGCAGGGTTGCTGTATCGATCGATTGCTGGGACGGATCGTCGAAACTCCAGCTCGCGCCCGCGTGTGGTGTACGGCGCGTCTCAGGACAGCATCTACCACTCCCGGGTGCAAAGCGATACCAATCTGCCCCTCGATTCCAGTCCAGACCAACCGGCGCAGCAGTCGCGCTCCAGGAGTGCGCTGGGCTCTCCGAACGGCGTCCGGTACGACCGTGAGGAAACCATGTCTCCGTCTGACCCACCCCGCGCGTCGAAGCTCGGACCATACTCAAAGCCCGCGCTTTCGCCGAAGAGTGGCGCCGGTACACGGGTTTCCAATCTGGAGGAGTTCAATTCGGTGTATCCGTCCGAACGGCCGCCATCGCGTGCGCATTCACAGCTGCAAGTGCGCGAGTTGAAAGACCAGGCCGAGGGGCTCAAGAACAAGATCTCGATGCTGAAACAAAGAACTCAGGAGGAGAATCTCCGCCGGCGGAGTCTGCAGAGTTTGCGGACCCCTAGTCCCTTTTCCTCCGCAAAGGGGTGGTATACCAGTTCGATGGAGTACCGGACGAGCGGCAGCGATTCCAGCTCCAATCTGGGCCAGGAGTGGAGTCCAAAATCATCGAACCGAGAGCATGAATTGCATGAATCGCATGAGAGCAACGCCCCCTCCCGAGATGGGACTCCGCATGAACCGCATGAACACTCTCCGAACACTGCCACAGAACGTGTTTCAAATCATGTGTCAGAGAAAAGTGCCAACCATGGTGGGGAGTCCAATTCCGACCACAGCACCGCAGATGACACCACGGAGCCCGCTCAAGAACAACATGTCGAAGAGGACAAGAGCGATACCAACGACCATGGCGACGCGGACGACACAAAGTCCGTCGCTGAAAGCCAATACGAGGACGCCGAGCAATTCGATGACGACTCACCCATTGACCGGGATGCATTGAACGAGATCCTGAACGAACCGCTGGACGACGACGAGGATGAAGAGTTTGAAGACTTCCCGACGATGGCGCCGGAAGCAACACCGCACGAGGAGCGCGAGGACGCATTCGACTATGAGAACTTCTACCTCCACAGCGCACTGGGTAGCTACACGGGTGGTCGATTGCGCAGCAGCAGTTCGAGCTCGGCAGAGTCGACCGAAACGACCCGCCCGACGCGGTCATCGCCGTCAGGGCCAAGCCGCCACAGCCATCTCCGGTCATCAAGCCGCGACTCCATCTCAACAGCTGCAACGTTTGCCACGGCGACGGAGCACGCCTACGTGTCAGATGCGGAGAACGTCGTGGAAGAGTTTGACCAGGCGCTGGGGTGGGCAACGGGCCATACGCGTCGCCAGTCGGTGGAGAGTCGGGCCACCACCACCTCCTCACGCACCATCAAAGAGAAATCATGGGGCAGCATCAAGAGCAACGGACGCCCAAGCTCGACGGAGCCGCTGACACCCGTCAACCTGATGATGTCGAGCTTCGTCCCCTCGGTGACGCCAAGCAGCTCGTCGTCGCGGCCATCGTCGGGCCTGCTGAACGATGATGCGCGCGTGCTGGAGCTGGTGTTCCAGTCCCTCGGCAATGTGTGTGCGCGGCTGCAGGAGCTGACGAGTCCTGGAATCGAGAGCGATCCGAAGGAGGTCCGGACTTTGCGGCGCAGGCTGGATGCGGCGCGCCGAGTTCTCGATGGGGAGTTGGACTCGTAGGGCTGAGTTGATTTTTATGGATTCCGGAACTGTATGAGTATATGTAATGTATTCTAATCGTTGTTAGCGTTCTCGTGCTCATTGCTGATGTCTAATACACTAATATTCTATCGATTTTCGTCTTCGGTCTGATGTAGACGAACTCACGAGCTGTGTTCCATCCTACAAGCCTACAAGCGTTTGCCTTGGTCAATTGCCAGGCTCAGATTTCCAGACTACTCAATAGTCAGGAAAAATACATCAAATCGACCCGATAGTGAATCGTCACCGAATAATAGATATAAAAAAAAAAAAAAAAAAAACAAAAAGCTCGCGATCTTGGTACCGAAAAATAAAAACATGCAACAGCTGGGATTCGCTGGTGGTCACCCACCCAACTACTAACCAGCCGGCGTGTGGCTTAAGTACGGCTGAGCGGACGGGAAGCCCTGTTTTCCACACCCTATGGTCGCATGTACTAGTCATCTACCGGACGCGACCTATCTGTTACCTGACCTGCAGGTACTGGTCTACTTGGACTGTATCCTCAATGCCCTGTATGACACCGAGACTGCCAACAAACCAGCAAATAGGGTTCGCTGAACTGATCAAAAACTGGCCCCAACCGACCTGGACCGCCGTGACCTGGGAGTCTGGGACATAGAATCCCGTAGCTTTGTCCTGCAAAAAACGGAACACTCGACAGGTCTATAGGCAGCGATACATAACCCTGCCAGATTCCAGGCTTCTTTTACTTCTATCTTGCTATGGGTAGATTGAATTAACGGGAAAGTAGTACCTATATGCAGTACTATCATGTAAGAGGGCAGGAGACATCCGTCACCTCCATGAGTTTGCTAACCCATTGTTCATAGAGTGCGCAACGATCATATTTGAAACCACGCCTAGTAGTCTCGTGGCGGAGGAAGAGACGCGACTGAGTATCGATCACAGAACCAATTTGAAGCCTTGCATAGGTAAACTTCATGCCTCGCATGGTCTCCCATGTGGACACGTTACTCAAGAGGTGTTAGTACTCTCTGCTGAAACTCTCCATCCAACGAACTTCGATTCTCACTGGAATCTGAATATTCTGGATACTATTCATCACGCGGTGCCAATAGACCACCGCTGTCTGGTGGCTGATCCCGTGCCCATTGAATGCCGGCGGCATGGAAGACGCGCTCGAAGTGGCCGCCTTCTCTCCAGACACGACATGCTCAAGGTTACAATGAAGACTGATTCAGTAGAGTAACCTCTCTTGAATGACCTGTCCACATGGGAGACCATGAGAGGCATGAAGTTTGCCTGTGCAAGGCTTCAATTTGGTTCTGAAGAATGGCTTAACAAACTAGTAAGGTGATGGATGTCTACGGAGTACTGCTGGAACAGAAAATACATACTCGTTCGTCATAGCCTAGCTTACCTAATCGGACAAGGGACTTCGTCGCATGCATATCCACGCTAGCCTGAAAAGGAAGTTGGTTTACAAAAACACCCTGCGTCACGGGTCACGACACGGCCATTGAAGTACCGCGTCAGTCATAACCTCCAGTATCCTCATTCTCAACCTTCATCGACCACCATCCCTCAATTGTGGGAAAGGTGAGCAAAATAGTATCTATTAAAACAGAGAAAGATCAGAGACAAAATGAATCCTTCCGCTCTCCAATCCCCCTCCCTCACCCAATCTCAGCAACATCCATTCACGTCACCACCTCCAGCAACTCCCGGAGGAGCAGCAACGACCGCCACCCCGGTTCAAACAACCACAACAGCTGTTCCACCTCTTCGTCGACTGCTCATTTTCCGCGAGGTGCCTGGTCCTACAACCACAACCCCAACAACAACAGCGTCCACAACCACAACCGCACCAGCAACAACAACAGGTCACCATGCGGAAGTAGCAAACTTGGTCCCCGTCAATACCGCCGGGTTACCAATCTCCTCGTCTGTCTCGACTTCGGCTTCGGAAAAGGAGGATTGGATCTCTGCATTGCCGTTGAGAGTGATCAGGGCGTTTACCGATATCTTCAATCAGCCGCGGTATAAGAATTGGTTCGTGTTGTCCTGACCTAGTACTACCCTTGATTTGGACATTCATGTGGAAGAGAGAGAAGGAAGAGAAAACGTAATGCTGACCGTCTCAGGGCGGTGGTCTCGGCCAAGCAATATCACGATCCATTGGAAGATGGGCGGTTCTATGCTGTTGTTCTGGAACAGGCGCGGGAGCTTGTTGTTTCGGGACGGAGTTGATTACCATGATTTAATGTGTAATACTACCTACGATTGATGAGCGCGCAGGTTCGGCTCCAGCTTGATTCTCTTTCAGTGTAAAATGTTCGTTGAGTGCAGATTGTGATGACCATTTGCGGGATTTCGGCGCAAACTCGTGCCAGCAGAAGGATCAGACCTTGTTCCTGGGACCAACCACCTACTACCTGTGCAAGGCGACCATCAACAGCCGTTGTTACCAGACCGACCATGACAGTGATTCAAGATCTACGATGCTAGGGGTGGTTGCTGACTCCTAGGCATACTTCCTACGAAAATCTCAACACCCATATGAGTAGCAGGAATGTACTCAGTATCTAGGGGTAGCTAGCCATTCTCGCCAGATTTTGTACATGCCCTCCGTCTGACGTATACCTAGGTACGAGTTAACATCTTCGCTCGTAAATCGAGACGGTCTCGGGTCGCCGAACACCTTTGAATCGACTCGCTCTTTTCGACGACAGGAGAGTAGTATCGGGAGTCAGCCAACCTCTTCCATTCGGTCCAGCGGCGAACGAGTCAGATCATTTCAAACCACGAATACCTTTACGATCCGGCAACATTCAACTGTTCCGGAGAATCATTCAAGGTATTGTCGTACCACTTTTCCAGACCGAGTAGAGCCTCGACACCGGAAACTGGGAATTCCTGTTTCACCGTAATTCGCGGGACTGAGAACTATGTTCTTAGTAAAAAGTTTGAATAATCGTGCTAGTGTAGACGCGAGTTTGTCAGACGCGTCAAAACCACCACTTTTACAAAATCAACCACAACACCATGGTTCGAACTCCTATGGATTCCGGAACTGTATGAGTATATGTAATGTATTCTAATCGTTGTTAGCGTTCTCGTGCTCATTGCTGATGTCTAATACACTAATATTCTATCGATTTTCGTCTTCGGTCTGATGTAGACGAACTCACGAGCTGTGTTCCATCCTACAAGCCTACAAGCCGTCATTTCAGAACGGAGGAAATGCAAAGAAGGCACGGTTGATGAACAAGAAGAGAAAAGATGATGAGGCGCGCAAGGCACTCAAGTCATTAAAGAAGCGTCAACAAGGTAAGGGCGACGACTCGATCATTCAAGAAGAGGATTTCGACCTGGACATCGTCATTGACATGGGGACCTTTACGACCGCAGATGATATGTCCGTGGAGGACAGTAGCAGAGAGGACAGCGACGAAATTGAGGAAGAGAGTGCCGACGAGAGCGTCGAGCAGAGCGACAGTGAAAGGGAGGGGGAGAAGTCAGACGACACGGCGGATGGAAAAAAGCACTCTGCCAAGTCCAATGGAGTTATCAAGAAAGAGAAGAGTCAGTTACTCTGCTTCACTCTCATTGTAGACGGCAGCTGACGGACGCGCTTCTCTTCTAGAACCCTCATCTCGAGAAATTCATGCAAAACAAAAGGCGATCACGCAGGAACGCAAAGCGGCAAAGCCAAATGCAGATCTCATTGCTCGAGCAAAGCAAATATGGGAACGACTGCGCCGGAAAACAAAAGTTCCGCGGGAGGAACGCAAACAGTTGGTGCAGGAACTCTACGAAATCGTCACCGGTCGGATCAGCGACTTTGTCTTCAAGCACGATGCTGTTCGAACAATTCAGACGGCGTTGAAGTATGCCACCAACGAACAGCGGAAACAGATCGCACATGAACTCCAGGGAAAGTACAGAAATCTGGCAGAGAGCCGCTACGCCAAATTTCTCCTGGGCAAAATGTTGGTACACGGCGACGAAGAAATCCGAGATATGATCATCCCGGAGTTCTTATATATATATATAAATCTTGGGTCGCTCGTGGGGTTATAAAAAGATCGTCGTCGAGAACGCGTGTAATCGAGTAAACGAGCGACGTAGGTGGACGTGATGGTTGGGCCCAATCGATCCCTGATCGATGGAAGGAATGAGCAGAAAGAATGGACGATCGGATCGTAGATCTGATCTAATTAATCGTGAAGAAGAATAGAGAAAGTTGAGGTGAAAGGGGGGTGGTGGAGAGAGAGGACACCAGACCAGGGTGGTTTGGGGGGTGTTTATGGGAACCGAAAGCCGTTAAGGTTAGGGGAGGGAAGATCCCCTAATTCCAGGGGTTGTAACGGGGCTTCTCCCTATCTGGTATGCTGCCCCTGGTTTGGGCTTGGCTTGCACGTTCTTGGGAGTCACACCATCGAATTGAGTTTGATGGAGGTATGTAAGTACTCCATACTGATGATGAGCCAAAATACCGATGGACAAGAACGGCTCAACTGTTCAGTTGTCTGTGAATGAACACAATTGCAATTGATGCAAGTCTATCAGCCCGGGGTATAGAAATCTACTCGTACAGGAGTCATGAAGAATAGTAGTAGGTAATAACAGTGGTGAGTTGGGGGATGTCGTCGCAAAAAATGCGACCCTGAAAAAAAAAAAAAAAAACGGACAAACGGCATGTGATCTATGGCCTGCGATCATCGCAAGGGAAATACTCGCTGCTCCTTTCAGCGTATCGCTCGCAAGGCGGACGGGTGGCATGTCGACTGCATCAACCTCTATCACAACCATGAGCTGTCGACGTCTGAGCTCGCTTCTCGTTCAATCCGACGCGACGACCAAATGACTACGTTCAAGGACATCAGCGCACATGATCGAAGGGTTGACTGCTCGTGACTCTAAAGAAATTGATGCAGCAGGACAATTCCCTTTCAATAACGCTCAAAGATGTCGAGATTATGCATCGCTTGATACGGGACTACGAGTATGGCGAAAGAATAGCTGTCAACTCTACCTACATGGACCTAACCCGAGAGTTTCTGATGCTCGACGAACGCAATGCCGACGATAAGCTCACGTGGGTTGCATTCTTTCACCGAGACTCGCTTGAATTCCTCCCGCCGATTCCCGGAATTGCTGATTGTTGATGGCACTCGCAAGAGGGGAGGTTTCAATCTTACTCTGGTGAACGTCGTCAGCGGAAAGTCGAGAAACGAGACATTTTATATCGAGGGAAGGAGACGGCGACTACGAATGACTCTTCAGGCAGATCCGGACGGTGTACGGGCTTTTCGGTGTGACTTGCCCAACAGCGATTGTCACTGATGGTCCATGCACTCCGTACAATTGGTGCCATCCATCGATCGTATGACAATAGCAATCCAGTGCCAATGGCGTGCACCGGCGGTCTTGCTCCAATCACAGCCCGGGAGCGCGTTTTGCCTCAGTCCAATCGCGGCGATCGATGAAGAAAAAGACATCATCGCCGCGAAATTCGATTAAGCGGCGCTGGAGTCACTCGTCCGATCACGGCGATCGATGAAGAAAAAGACAACATCGCCGTGAAATCCGATTACTCGGCGCTGGAGTCACCGGACGGCCTTATACTCACCCTGCTGCGCTCGCGATTGGTTACAGAGCTGTATACATGTGAGGAAGACAATCGAGGATCGTTGCTGCGAGCTCATGGATCAGGATGCTCGCAAGAATGGCCTCTCCGACTCTACGGCTATGACGCGCATGGCTGAGGACCTGGGACAGATACGCGAGGATCTCTCTCGCATGCTCCACGCATAGGAGCAGCCCGCGGGTTTCTCCAGGTACGGCCGCTCGGTAATCTCCATCGGCTGAACCTGAAATATTTCCTTCGCCAGCTGCATGTTCATCTATCCGAGCCAACGGAACCAAGGGATCCGGAAGGGCGTTGAACTAGCCAGCAAGTCCTGGAGGGATGAACTCAGGGACATGGTGGGGGGGACAGTCTGTCTCTTTGGGGGATATCCCCTTACGCTCTGGAGAAACGTCTGGTCCAAGTCGATCCAGTTCGACCTGACAGGGGCTCGATATAGGTAGCGAGATGACTACTCGTCACATTTACCGTAGACAGCTTTACGACTAGGACATCGAGTACGCGTTACGGAGTATGGAGTATTAGAAGGGAAAGAAGAAAAGAAGCACGGAAAGACTGTGCGAGCTGAAAATCCTGAGCTCGCCTAATTTAGGTTAGGTTAGCTGATATAAGCGGTCACGCGGGCCAGGCAGATACAGGACATGGAGGCTTGGCTCGCCACCTAGGTTATACCTCTCGGGAGGTTCAGGGGCTACTTCGGGGAAACTCGGGTAGTCCCCGTGGCGTTAAATCTCTCTCTCCTTGCTTTTCACCTCGTTGAGGAGCTCACGTAATGGTGTTGTACGGAGTAGTTTGAGCTGAATATCGGTCGCAGATTCACAACAGAGAGTTGTGGTGGTCAAGGGCTTGGACGGTTAACATCATCATCATTCGGCAGTCGCTACTTAGACTGGCGGCGGGCTGGCTGCAGATTGTGCTCTCGCTAGGTACATACTATTCTTTGAACACAGAGGCTTCATTCGTTCTGCAAATCCGTTCAGCAATGAGTTTGAGCTGGCGACAACTCGTGCGAGATGCCGTCGTCGTCGTCGCATGTACGCGAGTTTTGTCACGGCAAGAAACAACACGGGATGTTTGGAACGCCCTTCGAGTGCCTATAACTATACGGGCAGTACGAGTAAAGATGCCGTCGCTCGCTAGGACTACATCCAGTGGTCTCTGTCGAGCTTTCATCCCTCTGGAAGCTCGCATGACCTCTAGAACTTGGTAAGTATCAAGTAGGTACCTACCTATGTACCTACTCGCAAGAACTTCGTAGGCGCGTGGTGGTCAAAAGGGCAGTCTCATAGTACCGAGCCTACAGCAGATCAACGTTCATCCTTTGAGCTCAACAACTTGATCTAAAATTATGCACATCCCAGTCTGACAACTCATATTACAATCGGATCCCCTTGTAGAAATACACGAACCGATATATAAAGGTCAAAGACGCCAATCCTTCGCAAAACGCCGTGGCTCATAGTATTTTATTGCCATCCGCACCAACCAAAATAACGGACGAGACGATTCCCCCAATGTATATTAGCACAAGCAAACCACCCCCCCCCCCCCCAAAAAAAACTCAAAAACGAGAGAATGGTAATAAGACAATCGATTGTCGAACATCCGCCAAAGTTTAAGATGTTTAAGGCAATCCAGAGTAGTTTTGCAATCTTTCTCGATGCTGTTCGAGTGAGGGTTGTGTTCCAAGAGTCGAGAAGTGTTCGGACTTGTCTCCAGCTGAAAGATGCTGTGTAAATTGCAGGATCCGCGACGTATACTTCAGATCTAGCGACCTCGAGTCATGCTGATCAAATTCTGCGCTCCGTCGCTGCTCCAAGAACAATGCTGCGGTGCTGTTAGCACTCATAATCTTTGATTGCACGGGGCGTGGGGTACTTACGAGTCACCTGCACCATGTCGAAGAACCGGACTGCATCCGGATGGCTCCCATCAGCTGCTCGGATGATCCCCGTCTCAGGCTGTACCACCGTCTTGGGCACAACGTTGCGCATGCGCAGGATCATGTGTAGAATTTCCGTGAACCGCTCCGCCTCGGAGGCGTAGTCTGCGGGACGCTTATCGAGAGGCCACTATGGCCCGTTAGATTTGCCCTCACCAATGCTATTCAATCTACTTACCCTTGCCGTGAGACTTTCATTGTCCCACGATTTGAATAGCCAGCTGGTCCTCTCCACAGCGTTGAGCAGGATAACCGCAGCCAGATACGTCCGGAACCAGCCCTCCCGGTTCCGCATGAGAAGCCGTCGTTCCATCTCGCTCATGACCGACTTCGCAAGGATCCCGGCGCGCTTCTCTACGGCTGCACGCAGCTGGCCGACCAAAATCGGATACGACTCGCTGTTGTTGTCCACACGCCCGCGGCCCTCATCGCTGGACGGCACCACCGAGTTGGACGGCCCCATTGGCGGATGCATCGTGGCATTGGTGAATACCTTCCACTGAGAGTCCAAATCAGCGAGAATGTGCGAGGCGGTCCACAGCTGCAGGACCGACTCAAGCAGCACATCCTACAGCCTTGTCAGCTTGGTGCACTCAGCAACAGGAAACGAAAAACTCGGAAGACTCACCCTCTGATCGAGGAGGCCCTCGCAGAGCTCCGATGCCAACCCCAAGGTGGCCTTCATGAACGGGGATGCCTCTTGGGCAAATAAGAGCTTGGCTATTCTCCGCATGTATGTATCCATTCGACCAGGTATGTCATCTGCGTCCGTGTTGAGGATGAACAATTCCTGGGAATGTTGCAGATCTTCAACTTTCACCAATGCTTGCAGCTGTGGATCGATCGCTGCCATGGTAGCGGACTTGTGGCCAATTTGCGCGCTGAAGGCGACGAGACAATCGCTCTCATCCACGATCGAAGCCTCTACTCTGCCGTTATAGGCTTCGAATGTGTACTGGTTCTTGAGAGCATTCACGTCGTGGAACACCAGAGTCGCATATAGACCTGTGTCCCCCTCCCTGTTAGCATCAGTCCGCGGCATCGCGGAGCAACCTATTGAGCAGCCACGTACCGGCCATCCAAAGATCAAACTCATCAATGAGCCG
Organism: Thermomyces dupontii; assembly: GCF_041956625.1. Classification (NCBI taxonomy): domain Eukaryota; kingdom Fungi; phylum Ascomycota; class Eurotiomycetes; order Eurotiales; family Trichocomaceae; genus Thermomyces; species Thermomyces dupontii. The sequence goes on along the minus strand of NW_027192312.1, from coordinate 1,131,426 downwards.
AGTGCGGATGCACGGAAACTTCCACAGTCGTGCGCTTTCTACACTGGCACAAGTGGTGCAGGGAGTCCCTTCAGAGCACTGCAGAATGTAAGCTTCGTCCCAAGACAAAAGGTTACGAACTACCTACCGGTTTCTTCAGCATCCGGCAGCGAAGGCAGGCTCCCTTCTTCCGCACGTCCTGAACTTCCCGTCTCCGGATGGGATCGAACCGGCCACGGACCTTGGGCTTTGTGGGCTTAACCGAGTCACCGAAGTCGTTCACAAACCCCTTCGTTTGTGCCAGTGGGTTCATTGCGATTGGACGCGGGAAGGAAGCAGCACGTTGTGCAGAGCCCAGCCCGGACGTATGCTCTTGCAGAGTCTCGAACAGCAGTTGTTCGGAACTCGACAACTGTGTGTTGTTTTGCCACATCCCATCTGACCGCGACGACGCGTCCGGCAGAGTGTTTTCCTCACCGTCGATTGCCGTGGTTTGGGGAACCATCTCGCTGGCGGAAGCTGCGATCATTGACAACTGCGACGAGTTTTGGGCCGCATTCGAGGCGTTGGCGTCATTCGACAGCGAGTCGGTTTGGAGAGCATGGGCAGGAGACACGGCCGTCGCAGCTTCACTCGTCGATGCGGTAGTTACTAAATAGAGAGTTATAAATGTGTGTTCGTAATCATTATAGATCAGGATAAAAGAGACTAACCTGTAGTAGTCAAAAGGTTCTCCTCTCCTGTCTCATTCATCTGCGTCTGAAACGCCTCCGTTTCCAACGCGGGATCGATCATCACCGTTTTTCCTCCCACCGTTACGGCCTGTGTGAAGCCGGGCCGTTGGGGCTGATCCGAGGCACCTACTTGCCTCGAGGCCTCGGCAAGAACGTTAAGGCCGTCAAAAGGACGAGTCGAGTACGGCGCATCGGCCTTCTTCTTGCCGCCGGGGGTGGCGCTGGCCATGGCGGCTACTTTGGCAAGGTCCCCCTCAGAGAGATCGGGCATGTCATGGAGGCGCATCAGCACGCGTTGCCGCTCCGCTACTCCGATGGCATTGCATTTCTTCACCAAGTGATTGGTTAGACTATCAATGCGACCCTTGGGGAACTTCTCTCCGCACAGTTTGCACGTGTGCTGGTAGCGGTTGCTGGCGTCCTCCAGTTTGGGGCCTCGATGAAAGTACTCGAGGATCAACTGGTTTGGCTTGCGACCCATGGTGGGCGCACCCCAATCTCAAACACCCAGTCTCCAGACCACTTGCACTCAATCGCCAATACTCAATAACTGCGCTGCGAGTAACAGGCACAGTGGAAAGCACCGCCACGGAACTTTTACCTTGGTCGATGTCGCAGCGCACGTAAACACGGCAAAATCGACGGCCGTAGATCGACGCGATGATGATCTCACAGCAACGCACCTCCCACACAAATGCAGGGAGGATCACCACCGCGCGCAAAGAGACAATCCCCGTTCAGAGAATGCGATAACGAAGACAGAAGTATGGGCGGTGAAGCAGCAGCTGCACAACTCTAGGGCAGCGCAAAAGAGGCGGCAATAATGATGGACACAGCGGGCGGTCTGAAGAAAATTCGCGGGTTGACTGGTCCGGCGCCGCTGGGGCTCTTCACCGCATTGCTGGGCGGTGATGCCCACGCCCACCGCCTTTGCACGTGAATCACGTGGCTACATTCACGTGACAATAGTACCCCCTCGACGAATAGGGAAGGAGTCCTACCTCTGGACAAGATTACAGGAGCTCCGCAGGAAAGCGAAAGGTACGAGTAAAAAGTACCTTCAAGGATCAGGAATTTCGATTCGACTACTCTCTTGTATTAGCAGTTTCGATGCTCGGGCGGCCGCCAGGGAACACCCAAAATCTCAAATATCCGCCGCTCGTCTCGCCCTTCGACCAAACATCCTTGATTTGCTTTGACCCTTTGGGCTCCTCGAAGCACATTCTTGTAGAGACCGTGCTGATTCAAACACATTCCCTTCTTGCTGGCCAGTAGCCGAATGCTGCGGTTGAAGATATCATTCCCGGTGAAGTAGAGCAGAGCGGCACCGATCTCGTCGCCTGGAACAAAGAGAAGGTCGATACGCCGCCAGACATCCCGGTCTGGGAGGGCAGAGGCACCGTGCCACTTTGACCCTTCGTTTCGAGAGCTCGTGGCAAGACTCGCCTTGATGAAGCCTTGCCGGACGAGTTTCGGGACCACGGTCTCCATGACAAGGCTTCGAATAGTCTCGACAGTCGCACCAGGCTTGGTGATTATCACATCAATGTCCCCAGAAGTAGGCGCACCACGTCGATAGGACCCGGCGATTATAGTCTGCATATCTGGGTCTCCCTCCTGCACGGCCTGTCTGACTATCTCCTCATGCGCGGCCACTTCCTCGCGCGGTATTCGTTGTCGGAAGTCGTCATACCGCTCAACTCCGATACGCTGATTACGGGTAAGATCTGCTTTGGTCTTCAAGTCTTCCAATGTATATAATCCCCGCGCAACCCACCGAGATGCCTGGGCAATCCCAACTCCATATACACTAAGGAACAACTGCAAGGCCCGATCCTCAGGCGTGAGGCTCGTGTTCTCCAAGCGCTGCAAGCGACCGGTAGTGACGATTTCCTCAATCTTATCAGCTAATCGCTCTCCAATGCCCTGGATCGCAAGGGCTTGGGCTTTAGTTTTGATGTGCGTCGTCTGCTGGCGGAGGGCAGAGATAGCTTTTCGGTAGCTAATGGTGCGCCAGTGGTCCGCCGTTCGCTCATAATAGCTTGCCATTTCTTGAAGAAGTTCGATGGTTCTGGCGTTGGGGTTGGTGGCATGACCCTTACCGTCGTGCTTTCGCATGCACGAGAATTTCTGCTGCCATTGCGGTACCTCGGTGACCGAGGTAGCTTCCGCAGATGCTTGCTCTCCATCGTCGAAGCAATCATCTGCAGGGTCCTGATCATTAGCATCGAAAGGCTATCCACTTGTTAGCTTGTGTCATGATAGGGACAGGCGACAAAGCCAACCAAGTCTCGAGTTCCTTTGACGCGTTCCACGATCTCGTCTAATTGATCTCGACTACGATGTCGACTAGGTTCCGGACTAGGTGCTCGTCTGTTTGCCGGTTCTGTGGCAAGAAACTCCGTGTCTCGCACTTCCGAGTCTTCAAAGTCCGGAGTTGGTGTACGCTGCTCACGACGAGCTGATTTCAAAGGCAAAGGCTCCACAGAATACCTAGCCCCTGTGGCTTGTCCCGGCGGGTTTTGCCGGTCCTCTGTCGGAGCTCCCTCAACACGGAAACGGAACCTTGAGGCGTCCAAGAGTTGTCCAAAGTGAAGACACTCGCTTGGATAATCATCATTGACCACAACCACATTGGTATAGTTCTGTCAGCCATTGTACCGAACGTTAGAGAAGCAGAACTCATCCTACCGGCAGAGAATCCACATTGAGAATCTTCAGAACGCTTTGAAAGGCGATTTTCTTGTCCACTATAACATGCGTTACCTCTGCCGACCACGTTTGCGCCCAGACAGCTCCATATTCTCGCGCCCTCTGGATTCGCAGCCTTCGCGTCGGGTTCACATCGTTATTCGGTATATAGAAGAAGGTGAGACCTTTGAAGATCTGCTGCGCTTCAGGTTTCATACGAAGCGGTTCAATTCGCTTCCTTTTTCCAGTTGCGGACGTTGCATTATCGCTCAGCTGGTGAGATCTTCTCTTCATTTTGAGCTGGTCTTGGGCTCCATCCTTTTCATTCCGAGTGGGTTGATGCGGAGGCTTGCCCTTGTTGACCTCATCTCTTTGCGTTCTTGACGCGTCCGCAGAGACTATGGATTTGGTCGCTGCAGACTCAACGGGATTAGGGAGCAGAGAAAAAGATTTCTGCTTTTGACCAGTCTTCACCAAGGTGAGAAAGTCGTCTACCGAGTCATCCTGGATGAGTTTGTCTAAGGCATCCAGTGCTCGGAAGAACGTCCTTTTATCGCCATCCATGACAGAGAACCTCAAGAAATGAATAGGCAGAAGGCAGCAACCTCGGTGAAGCTGGCTTTCACTGTGGGATCTACTCTATTCTTCCCGTTGCAGGCTCAAGGCGACACGCGAGCCATGGGTCGCGAAAGACGACAGATCACGTGATCTGGGCAGAGACCGACTATTTCCTATTCCAGTAGGTAGCTAGATCAATTAACTACAAGTACTGCTAACTTATCAAAGTTGCCAATCTCGGAAAATTTGACCAATCAAATCACTTCATGTGCAATGCCAAGACCAAAAACTTGCCCATCAACTGCTCGCAAAGTCGCGATGCCAGAGATGCACAACTCACTCGACCGGGATTGACCGCAGCTTGACACGCCAATTCTCCCGCGCGAGGCGTCAATCGCCCAGTATGTGGAAGCGCTCACTTCTCGAATCGTCATTACTGCGGCTGGCCGGCGATGGACGCTGTCTGAGCTGTCAACTCCGTGGAGTTGGCGGCCTGCTGGTTCCGCGTCGGCTCGCCAGCAGCGGAGCAACTTCTAAGCAAAACTCACAAACAACATCGGAGCCGGCGAAGCAAGATGCGCAGGCAAAAACCAGCGCGACGCAAGAAGGCGAAGGAGAAGAAGCAGGAGGTGATTTCACCCCTTTGCCTCTCGACCGACCCATCGGACTCGAGTATCCGCCACGAGAAGGTCAAAACACCGGCATCGACACGCGGACACTAAGAGAGCGACGGGACGATTTTGTTAATTATGAGAAGCATTTACAACGAAGAAAAGAACTGTGCGTTGACACATACGCCCGCTGAACGAATAGGAGTGATTGATGGGTGATCTTCAATAGAGCGCGACAAGTCGCCAAGCCATATTTCCGAGAATGGACCAACCTACGATACCACCAAGGCAAGACCTTCCTCTCGAATCCGCGCCTCTTCAAACGAGATAAAGCGCTGTACTTCCCGAACCTGTACGGCACGACCCTGGCGTCCCCGAAAGAACCGCAAAACACCACCAGCATTCTCTCGGGCCGGGTTTCTGTTGTGGGCTTGTTCTCCAGCCTCTGGGCGGAGCAACAGGTTGCAACGTTTCTGCACCAGAGACATAACCCGCGGCTTCACGAGATTCTTGCCAGGAGCGGGTCGGTGGCGCAGACGGTCAGCGTGAACGTCGAGGAGAATCCGATGAAGGCGTGGCTGGTCAAAATGTTTATGTGGCGGTTGCGGCGGACGCTTTCCCCGGAGCAGCATGATAAGTACTTTCTCGTCCGGAGGGGGTTCACAGAGAGACTGAGGGAAGCGATTGGCATGATGAATAGCAAGGTGGGCTATGTCTATCTGCTGGATGATGCCTGCCATATCCGATGGGCCGGGAGCGGGAACGCCGAGCCGTCCGAGATTGAGTCGCTGAACAATGGGCTCGAGCGATTGATCGAGGAGAAGCGAAAGCAGACACGGCTGGAAGCGGAGGCTCGTCCCGCTGATGCGAAGCCTAGGGTTGTGACGAGGTGAGCTCTGGGTGAGCTATCAGGACGATTCCTGTCGACTTGATTGATCCTGTAAATTTTATGTACATTAGAGCATCTGCATGGCGAACGGCAGGGAATGTAGAGCATGCTTCCGAAGAACCATAACGCCCAACTCGCGCCGACTGAATAAAGCATGACTGACCACTCAATCATCATCACCGAAAATACAACAACATCAGAAAGCAAAACCCAATAAAAACGCCCAAGATGATCCCATCACGCCGACGTTTCGACCCGATCTTGCCAATTAACGAATTGATCCCGGGTACGGACGCCGCTGCGCCGACAATCCGGCGATTGATACTCGCCAGCGTTTCCCGCTGCAGTCCAAAACTCTCGTTAACTGCGTACGCCTGAGCGAGCACACGGTCCATCATGTTGTGGCTATTCTCGATATGCCCACGCTCCTGGAGCATATACTCTGCCTCTGGGGCGGCGGTGTTGGCGCCGGACCGATACGCATTGATATCCGAGCGGACGTTGGAGAGCAAGTTTGCACGATCGCGCGCCTCGGCAATTGCGGCGGTGAGACGCTGCAGTTCACGGCGGTGGTCGGAGAGGACTTCGCGGTGGCGGGAGAGGTTGTTTTGTTTGAGGGCGGAGGATGTGAGAGTGGCTTCAGAGTCGAGGAGTCTTGTTAGTTGGCCGATGAGGGCCTCGCGCTGGTGCAAGGGGTTAATCAGGGAAGTCTAAACTTGCAGCAGAGTCAAGAACGGTACCTTCTGAAGAAGCTCCTCGATTTGGTTCTTGAGCCGTAACTCATCTTCTGAAGGGGTCGGGGGAGGTTGTGTCAAGGAGGCATATTGCGAGTAGCTGTGGAAGAGAGACTCGGTCTATACATCAAGTTAGCTCTGATCTTCTTTGGAAAGGAATAGCCATCTGTCCTACCTGAGTCTCGAGAGATCGAGCTTGCTGTCGGAGCTGCGCCCATCCTGTCCCAGTGGAAGTGGCCATTTCGACAGGGTGGCCTTGATATTATTCGTATAATAACAGGGATTACACAGTGCGCGTGATCATGACCGTCATTTCAATTCATCATTTCTGGCTGGCAAAACACAGATCATCAAACAGTTCAACCAACTTGGCATTCTCTCCTGCTTGGGATCGAGGCTGATACTGTTGAATGCATCAGCCACAATTCATTTTAGCCACGCGACTGTGACTGGAGAAGTTGAAAGTGTGTGGCTTGACACTCGTCTTTTCCAAATCCAGCCTAGCGCACCGCACCAGCACTGGCAGCGCCGAAACTCGCGAAAAACCCTAGTCCCACAACCCGCCTTTGAGAAAATTGACCTTGTTCCAATCCTCCGTCATTATCCTCTTGACGAGTCCTTGCCGACGACGACACGAAGACCGCCAAAATGGTACGTTGATTCTATTTTCACGATTCGGTCATTACGGAGGAATGCTGATTGTCATTTTGCCGGGTTATCTAGTCGACGACAAAGGTCAAGACCGCGCAGCTCTGGGGCAAGAGCAAGGACGAGCTCACGAAGCAACTTGAGGAGCTCAAGACGGAGTTGAGCCAGCTTCGTGTGCAGAAGATTGCTGGCGGGGCGTCTTCGAAGCTTCACCGAATGTACGTGATTGATCGATTTTCAATATCCCGATGAGTGCGAGTTTGGGGGGAGGGTTCCGATTCGTTGGCCCGAAGGGGAGGAATTGAACGGAAAATTTTTGACAAGCGGGCACGATCCGATGTATACGTTTGGAGGGCGCGTTGGAAACGTCAAGATTGAAGGGAAATGGGAATATTGGCCTACAATCGGAAACCCACCCGCCACAGCAAAAACCTCGTTCCTACGCTGAACACAGTGACTGATCTGGTGATTTTTCTCCAGCCGCGAGGTTCGCAAGTCGATCGCCCGCATCCTGACCGTCATCAACGTCACCCAGCGCGCCCAGCTGCGTCTCTTCTACAAGAACAAGAAGTACATCCCGCTGGACCTGCGACCCAAGAAGACACGCGCCATGCGCCGACGACTCACCCCGTACGAGGCCTCGCGGATTACCGAGCGGCAGCGCAAGAAGCAGATCCACTTCCCGCAGCGCAAGTATGCCGTCAAGGTGGGTGATAGCCTCTTCCCTCTCCGAGGCGATACATGCTGAGTGTGTCTCCTAGGCTTGATACTAGGGAAAGCTATGACGTGTTTCCTTCGTGTCTTGATGGCTGGATAAAGGAGTGGGTTAGATATTTCTGTACTGGGTTGTTTCGCAGGTTATTGCAATGAAAAATGATATCAACCTTCTCCTACGACGTATCTTTTTTTTCCTCTTTTTGCTTACTCGGTTCTAGCATGGGTAGAAATTACTAGGCACGTACCTACAAATAGAACACAATGCGTCGGGAGACGAACAACTACCTCACGAACCAATTGAATTGACTCCTTGATTGTTTCGCCATGATGTTTTTCTCAATCATTCAGCTCGCTCGCTCTTCAGATGCAGAAACTCACATGAAACTTAGTTTTGCCAGTTGGTGGTTTACCTTGAGCTGAATGACCCAGCGCAGCAAGCGTCTCCAACTTGTCAGGCGGTCGAACAGATCAACTGCGGTGTTTACTTTCCGGAATGGAGACAATTTCGGGAGCCATAACCAAGATATATAGATCTGCAAGAACAATCCTCGCCCTGAGAATTGACTGTTTTGCAATCGCGGTAGCGGGTTTTGTCCATAAGCCGCGCAGTTTTTGGAATGTCGTTTCTAGTAGTCTCCCATGCTCGTCGCGACTCGTATGTCGGACCTGATTCTCGAATCTAACTTGCAAAACATGAGGCTAACCGCTGTGAAGAGAGAATTGGCCGGCATATGAAAGCGCAGTCAAATCAAGCGCGATCCAAGAATTACTATTATTATGATATCGTGAACTCTGCCTCTCGAATTGCTGCTGCAGATCGTCGAGTACTTGGATCCAGCCGACGTTGTCCGAAGTCAGAGGATAAGTACTTAGGCATGTGCCTTGCCCGCGCCCGCGGTGTTGACGGGTCGCCTTATGTTGTTGACCAGAGCCATCATAGGTCTCGAAACAATTGGCGCTCGACTTTCTTCTCCGATGCGATCATCACGTCTGTTTTGCGCCAAACGCTTTTGAGTTTCTGGCCGTGGAAGGCACTGATGTACAAGAAGCTGCCACCGATGCCGAAGACCTACGAGTACTTCCGATGGCGGCATGGCTTGCAGTGTGGTCGGCCCCGTTAAGAAGCCTGGTTCACTCCCATGGATATAGAAGCATCGACATATTCCACGAAGATTGTGTACAATTCGCGACAGCTAGTCTGATACATAGAGGACGTTCACGAAGTGATCGAAGTCGGATCGTTGAATTTGGAGACTTGGCGAAGACTCGACTTCGAACGACAAAGCATCACATCCCTTTTAGTTGGGCATGTGCTGCTACAGTCCGTGGATCTCCCCGTGTCTGATAGCTACGTGATTAACGAACACAGATTGGATCACAGGTATATGAGAACACGAAATCTGGTCTTGTCAGCGCCATCTACGGTAACAGTAGCGCTGGCAGTGTTCTGATGGTGTGGGATGAGCAAACAATACGTCGGAATCGGGACAGATTTGTATTCTTATCTTCCCTACCAGAGATATCTCAGAAACGTTCGGCGACGGTGAGGTCTTTGGCCTGGCTAGCCATGGAGGAGGAGTGGATAAATCGACGAATAATAAGTAGCTTCTTCCGAGTTCCCAGCCGAGGTTCGAGTCCTCGAGGATTCTGGAAGACGGCATCCGCGAGTGACGTTCTGTGGGCGCATATCATCTCGGGAATGATCGCTTTGCCATAGGAGACTCTCCAGTGCCTAGGGCAATCATAGTCTATGGACGACATAGTGCGTTGTCTGAGCAGCTCCCCATTCTATCCCTTGTCGCATCACTCTTGAACATGCGGGTCGCACGGGAAACGCGGTCCCGGCATGGAACGCAGATGGCCCGAGTTTTGATTTCAAGTCGTTCGTCTTTCTCTTAGAGAGAGTGCAATTTCAGTCGTGTCTCAACTTCGAGTTTATGCTCGTTGGTGGATGAACTGTGCAATACCACCAACGGCCACTCTGTAGCTCATCCTCCTAAGACAAAATAACTCCTCGGATCAATTTATACAAAGCTCATCCTGCACAGCATGAAGGCTGCACGGAAAGACATGGCTAGCCATCACGTGTCATTCGCTATTCATCATCAACTCCGTGCACCCAGCTACAGAGCTACTACTCACTTAGCGTAAACCCGAAAGTCCCAGGGATTACGTCGACGCAGCAGAGGCTGACTGCCCACCCACGTCATCCTCGGATGATGGTACCGTCTCCAACGCCCACAACCCGCCGCAGGGACACTGTCGAATCGTACCTACAAGGACAATATACCGGAACCACAACACCGTGCGCGGCATGCTCACATCCCCGGAGATTTCGCAGCAGCGGGTACATCTCCGCCGGCCTCGGGTTGTCGGGCCGCCAGGCTTGCCGCCCTCCTGACCGGGGCCAGGGGCAGGGCCGAGCGCCGGTCGAACGGGTGATTTCTTGATGATATCGACGGGCCGCGTACGCCGCAGGTACTCCGTGCGTCGATCTCCTGCGCGGACGCCGAGCCAACTGTAGTCGGCCAGGTAGATGGCCATGTGGTCAATCTCCGGCCTGATGGCGGGGAGCGCAGTCTGCAGGATCGCCGCGATGGCGGGGACCAGGACGTTTTGGATGCGGCAGTTAACCAGCAGGTCGCGCTCGGGTCCCGGCCGCTCGTTCTCGCTCCAGCCGACGCTCTCGTAGGCGCGGCGGACGGCCGAGTCGACGCTCGAGAGGAACTTCTCGTAGATTTCGATCGGCGCGGGGGATTTGCTCATCATTTGGCAGATCTCGCCGTAGTACATTCGCGTCTCGCCCAAAAGCGGCGATGTTGTGTGGTTGTTGTACACGCCGCGCAATCCGCGGCAGATTGTTCGCAGGAAAGCCCGGGACATGCTGCAGAGGACAAGGAGCAGCGGTAGCGATGATGTCGATTTCACTAGTACGGGTTTAGCGTCATATTGTCCGTTTCTTGTCCGCCGGTGGAGGAGTACCTTTCTGCGCAAACGCTTCCTTGTCATTGAAGTACGGTTGCAATTCATCAGCCAACTCGAACAGCCCATCCAGGATGTAATGCGAAAAATCCAGCGCCCATCGGACATTCCCATGGACCATTCGCAAAACATCTGAAAAAAAGTCAGCTGCAAAAAAAATATTGATCCGACTATGTTAGTTGGCATACCTAGGTCATGTGGCTCGCTTTCCTTCTGTGCCTTGTACTTGAGAAAGCTGGTGAGCACAATGCAAGAGTGTCGAATGTGCAGAATCCACCAGCAAAGGGACGCCGACAGCGTGCGCGACGAAAAGTAGTTCTTGAATCCTAAAGCAGCCTGGAGACTCAAACAGCGCGGGATGTACTGCTGCTGCATGAGCTTATCCTGCTCAGTCGTGAAGTCGCATTTGAGCGGTAGAGCTCGGTATACTTCGTTAATAAAAGTCGTTTGCGCGTCAGGATTAAGGTGTCGAAGAAGGATCATCAAGATGTCGTCCGTATTCAGATCGCTGCCGCAGCCGCGGCTGAATGTCAATGCAAGGGCCGCAATCGCGGCGGAATATTTATCTATTAAACTCATCAGCCAAAGTCTCCAGGAGTAGGTAGGCAAGGCGTACTCTCATCAAATGACCCATTTTCCTGACCGAATGAATGCTCCATCATTCTCAATTTCGGTTGCCAATCGCTGTCTAGCACAACTGCCAGACAGCCGTTCGGCGAGAAGCAGATGTGGTTCCCTACAGGCGTGTTAGACAGTCGACCACTGCAGCGTTCCATAACCGACCTGGTGCGTCCATTGGGTACTGGAAGCCCGCCTGTGCCATGCTTGTGACGGTGTTGGTATCTCCCGTTCCTTTGTAAGGGGTCATCGTCCTGGCATCGTAGAAGATAATCGAGCCGTCATCGTAGACGACAACCAGAACATTGCCGAATTCATTATACTCGATCGAGATTACGTGTCTATCCGTATAGATATCCTGCAATTTCCGGAAATCCACCTTGGTCTGTTATGTGTCAGTAAAAGCACATCGTCTAGCCCTGATCCAAGACAACAAATACTTTCCTTGGCTTGAATATTTGCCTTTCTTGCGATAACTTCCTCAAAAACAGGATGTAAACTGAGTGTGGTCGTCTCCAATTGCCATCGAACGATGACCGAAGGCGGCGTGTTCTGTTGCTGATTTTGCGCCTGAGGTTGAGCCGGGATAGAATAGATTGCCATGATCAAGGGTCCGGATGACGAGCCAGGTGTGTTCTCCGACTGCCCAGGAATGATCTCGAGTCTGGTCAGGAAATACAGCGGGTTGTGCGGAGGCGGCGCTGCATCCCCTGCACTTTGGCTCTGGTCTCGGCTCGGGGTGAAGATCAGACTCGGATGCTCGATCTTGCTCTGCGATATTCGAAATGCTGGAACGGGAAAGTTTTGGTTTGACGAAGGTCGGGCCTGTGGATCCCATTGACTGGGTGTCCATGTCACTTGCAGGCGATACAAACTAATCCGCCCATCGGCGGAGTGAGTCGTTACCAGTATGCCGCCTGAGTTATTACGTTAGCCGGCCAACATCCAAGACAGTCCGGGGCCTTGGTACCTGGTGTTGGGAGTATCGCGGCGTGAGTCAGGATGCGATCGGAGTGGGCAGTCGTTTTCAGGTCAGTAGATATTTCTGTCCATCTGTTATCAGGGTCCTGGTAGAGCAATCTCAGGACCCCCGATCTGGTCACACAAATGATGGCCGACTTGTTTGCTGGGTGAAAGGGACCAATGGGCCGACGGCGAAACGAGGAGTACTCCCAACGGACATTCAATTTGGACGCTTGGTGGAAGGCATGATACTAGATGTAGCGTCAGAAATATCCCAACCATGCCGCAACGGGGTGGCATACCGCACGCGGGGCGTTGAGCCAGGCCATGCCAACGACCTGAGCGCCGTCATCTGCTTGGTCCTGGACGGTCTGACGGCTCATGACAATGTTGTTCAATGCCAAAGAAATGGAGAAAACCGACAGCCGGCCCGAGGCATCCACGACAGCCAACTCGGAGCCGGGTTCATTCCAGGATAGATGCACCAAGGTGTGCCCTCCAGTCAGCTGCGGGATGGGGTGATCGTCGCTAAGAACCCATTTGCCATCGCTGGGTCGACAATGGAGATATCGGATGTTCACCCGCTGTCCATCCTGAGAGATGTAGGCAATGCACCCGAGCCGGGACCAAGCCACCTTCCTGCGTGCGGTCGGTTAGTCGGCTCTCCCACAAGACCGGCGGCGTCGGATTGACGTGTGTATGTGTACATACTGGCAGCAGCCTAGCAGACGCATTTCATCCAGACGCTGGGCGAGGCCCTTTGTGGGCTGGGCCGCTGGGAGGCCCAGGTCCAGGGAATTGGGGTCACCGAAGAGATCGTCGACATCCAGGCTCCCGTCCTCCATGATTCAGAAGCATTCCCGATGGGCTGAGTCACACAATGACCTGACTTATGGCCAACGAATAATATCCTGCGGCCGATCGCACTGTCAACACGGATGAATCATGTTCCTGGCCTAGTTCATGGATGTTTTTTTTATTACACCACCAGCTCAACAAAGCCTGAGCCCAGTGAGGCCAAAACCAGCAGGCTGCTCGAATCTCACTTTGATATCACAGACTCAGTTTCAGCAACCGCCAAACCACATTCCGTATTCATCAAATTGATAGCAACTTCACACGCATTCTGCAGACGCGTCGCCCATGTAATTGTTCAGCATTGACCCGGACCCGTCCACTGCTCCAGTGGCGCCGTCCCGATAGCAACGGGCGCTATTCCCCTTTGGGCAATCACGGGAGGGCTGTTGTTATCATCACGTGATACAAGCGCAGTGCGTATCCCGGACAACCGGCCAAACAATCCACAGTCTTGGCATTCATCTTCACACCAGTTGGCGGAGTAGATCGACGCGGCATGCGAATGCTTTGCATGAGCGAAATCTGGGAGGAATGGGGACTCTGATCTGCATTGAGGATGGGAAAATGCATAACTCAGTTCGTACTCGACTGTTGAGCGGAAGAGGATCATGTTTGTCGCTGAGAAACCCGCAATTCTGCCCGGCCAGAGACAAGAGCGGTTTCCGTTTCTTTTTGGCCGATTTTGGGGTCTGAATAAACAAGGGTTCCGGTGCTTGGCCGGCCCAAGTTCTCAGTGTGCAAACCGAAATGCCCTAACACTCTCTGTCCCCCCCCAATTCCATCTCTTAACTAAACCGCACCACTTTCTCCTCCATGTATTCCTCCCTCTCTCACTTCGCCCGCGCCCTCTACTCCCCCTTCTCCCCCCGCGCTGCCCCCAATCCCCAGGAATACAAGGGATCGTTTCGACTCTTCCCGCATGCTTTCTTGAGCCTTTTTCTTCCCGTGGCGATCTCCCCTTGTCCTCCCAGTCAGCCCACCATGGTGGAGCGCGCCGACCGGTCCCCCTGGGCCGTAGAATCCGAGTCTTCAGATGCCAATGACATCCTGTCCGACTCGTCAGATCTGTCGGACTTGAGCTCACCCCCGACGTCGCCTCAGACGCCCCCAGAGTTTTACCCGTCGCCGCCGCCCTCGCAGCTTTATGAGGAGGCGTCGCGGTCGCGTCCGTCGGGCCAAGAGCCAGCGAGGAAAAAACGCCGCGTGTCCGGGCCCAAGCCGCGCACCACGCAGCACCTCGATCTCACGGCCACGGCACAGCGGTCGCGCGAAGAGCAGCGCGAGCAGATTGATTGTTTGGTAAAAACGCTACGTCGCCACCGCAAGATCATCGTCATTGCGGGTGCCGGCATCTCGACCTCTGCCGGAAGTACGTGACTTTTCTTTTTTTTTATTCATCCTATTCCTAGCAAACTAACCGTGTTGTAGTTCCCGATTTCCGATCAGCAGATGGCTTGTTCAAGTCGCTTCAGAAAAAGCACAACCTCAAGGCGTCGGGCAAGTTGCTGTTCGACGCGGCCGTCTATCGAGATGACTCCTTGACGGCCTCCTTCCACGAGATGGTGCGCAAGTTGTCTGAGGAAGCCGCCCGTTCGTCCCCCACGCCGTTTCACCACATGCTCGCCCGGATGGCGCGCGAAAACCGCCTCTGCCGACTCTACACGCAGAATATTGATTGCCTCGAAACATCAATCCCGCCGCTGGCGACCCAGGTGCCATTGAACTCCAAGGCACCGTGGCCACGCACGATCCAACTGCACGGCAGTCTGGACAAGATGATCTGCCAAAAGTGTCGCCACATGAGTGACTTCCGGCCCGAGCTGTTCATTGGCCCGGATGCCCCTGCCTGCCCGGCCTGCTCCGAGACGGACGAGATTCGGACAACGACGGGGCAACGTAGCCACGGGGTGGGCAAGATGCGCCCGCGCATCGTCCTGTACAACGAACACAATCCGGACGAGGAAGCGATTGCGTCAGTCATGAACGCCGACATTCGATCTCGCCCGGATGCTGTAGTTGTCGTTGGAACAAGCTTAAAGATTCCCGGCGTTCGTCGTCTGGTGAAAAGCTTGTGCAAGGTCGTTCGAAGTCGGAGAAACGGCGTGGCCATGTGGATCAACAATGAACCCCCGTCGGGCAAGGAGTTTGAGGACTGCTGGGACCTCATTGTCAAGAGCGATTGTGACACGGTGGCGCGGTTGGTGAATCTCAAGAACTGGGACGATGATTCACCGGATACGGAGGACGAGTCTGTCTCCGAGCTTCAGAAGAAATCGCAAGACTCTACACCGGAGGCCGCCAACACACCGAAGGACGAGCCACTAACCGGCATTCCCACACCGAGCCCGAGCCAAGACGACGACTCCCAGCTCCCGCACAAGAAGCCGAAGCAACCATCATCATCGAAACCCGCAACGAAGCAAACATCACTGTTTGGCACTGCACCCAAGGCACCAAGTAGCAAAGATACGAAGAAGAAGCCTACTACTAAGGGGCCATCGACCAAGGCGCCCAAGGCCAGCACGGCCAAGCCGCCGGTCAAGCCGACAACCAAGATCACCGCATTCAGCAAAGTCACCAAGGCGACAACAAGCGTTCCTGCAGGCAAGGACGCAAAGAAGAAGAGCGGCGACGACACCCACAAACCAATGCAGGACATCCGGCCCGAGGCAGTGCGCAACAACTCGCCCGTGTTTCCGAATCTCGTCAACTGGCGGGGCTCCGCAAAGGAAGGCCGGGTCGAGCAAGCTACGATTGAACCCAGCGCAACGACAGCGGAATAATCTGTACAGTATAATACGTTTGCAACTTCACGTGTTCCGGCCAGCATATACACATCTCGATTGACTATGCAAGGTCCCGGATAGATTGATGTGTCGGAAGTGCTGTGCATGGTGCATGATACATGTCCACCGATCAGGATCGGATGGGGATTAGATATTGATCTGTATTATTTGCTACAAGGCGTTGGAGGCGTTGAGGTTGAGCTGGTGGTTTTGGTTGACCTAATAATAATGGACCAGTTTCAAGTCTTGAGATAATTGTATGGCTTTACCTTCCAGAAGGAGTTTAGCTTCGACGCGTAGGTTATGTATTATGCATACCCAGATAGGCAAGAGTGCGGGCGGACACGTAAAAATGTTTGAAATTTCAGATGCGTGAATCCAAGAGGAATGAAATGGATTGAACCAACGTGAGCGATTTCGACGCGATTGATTGATCGAACAAGACATCAACGGAGACAGCTCGCCGTGATTAGCCTCTGAGGACGTACTACTCCTGGGCGTGTTCCAAAACCGCAAGGACAAAGCTACTATACTATCTACTACCTACAATAAGCTGAATCTTGCCGATATCTCAACCACCCACCCCAACCCTTCTGCGAGAATCCCATACCTATCCCATTCGCGCCATTTCTACGAGTCTATATACCACTACTGCCCGAGAATAAAGACAACAAACAACAAGACTCAAGATGCCACCACGAAAATCCGCAACATCAACAACCACGGAGGCACGCGACGGCGCCGAACAACCCCTCCAACAAACAACGGAACAACAACTCAAAGCACAAGCCGAGAGCGGTATTAGCGTTGAGGTGCGGTTCGAACAAAAAAAAGAAGAAAATCAAGCTCATCGAAAGTCGTGAATAATTTCTAGGATCTCTACCTCCCCCGAGCCATCACTCAACGTCTCGCCAAAAGCGTCCTGCCGCCCAATACAACAATCCAGAAAGATGCAATGCTCGCAATCCAGAGAGCAGCGACGGTGTTTGTTTCGTATGTGGCTTCGCAGTATGTATTTCTATTTTTTTTTTCTCTCTTCTGGATATTGACAGGAATTGGTTAGCGCCAACGAAGCAACCATGAAACGAACCATTGCGCCCTCGGACGTACTCTCTGCGCTGTCGCAGTTGGAGTTTGATGCTTTCCGGCCGCGTCTGGAGCGGGAGTTGGAGGCGTATTCGCAGGCATTGGCGGAGAAGAGGAAGAAGCAGAAGCCGAGAGAGAAGAAGAAGTCGGACAAGGATGGAGAGACTGCGGGGGCAACGAAGAAGGACAAAGACAAGGATCAACCTGATGGGGAAGAAACGGAAGGTGGTGATGAGGCGCGAGCACCGAAGCGGAAGCGCGTGAAGCGGGATGATGGGTCGTCTTCCGGTCCGGACGAAGGGATTGAGGATGAGACGGTCGATGAGGAGGACGACGAGGAGGAGGAGGAGGACGGTGGCGAACAAGAAGTCGAGGACGAACCGGAAGAGGAGGAGGAAGAGGAAGAGGAAGAAGAAGAAGAGGAGGAAGCAGCGGAAGATGAGGAGGTAGACCGTGCGGAAATTGTCGAGGATATTGATCGACAAGATCGATCCGCCGACGATGACGATGACGAGGTCAGCGATGCAAGTGACGAGTCCTACGAGGGCACCGGCAAGCGATTAAGAGACGACGACAATGATGAGTTGAGGTAAAAAAAACTATGGGAAACCCATGACATGACATGACCCAAAGCCTGCATTACAGTTGGCATTCAAAGATTAGATAGTATACCTAAAACCACCAAAACCCAAAACGCCAAACCATGTACAAGTATATGCTCGAAAGAGAAAAAAAAAAAAAAAAAGTACAGAGTACGAGTAGACATGTCTTACTACTCAACCATGGCATCTTCATCCTGCTGCCCGTCTCCCCACAGCCCCTCGATCTTGAACTCCTTTGCCCACTCGGTCACAATCTCCTTCGTATCCGCGCCGGCAGGGGCCTCGCCACCACCACCACCAGCACCCGGCAACGCGACAGGCAACGTCGGCGGCTCGACCCATCCCTGGATCCGGCCATCACGCCAATCCGTAATCACCGTCATGGCGGCAGCCTGCAGATTCGGCACGCCGCCCTTGCCGAGCCGGCCGCGTTTGCGCGCGACCTGGATCAAAAAGTCCGTGGTCCGGTCACTGCCACCGTGCGGGAACAGCGGCGGGATGCCGTACACGTCGAGCGTCTTCTGTAATAGCGTCTCGGACGAGGAGAGGCGGCGCAGCAGGAGGCTAACCGCGGGGATGGGGTCGTCGATGTGTTTCGGTGGGACGGCGCTCAGGAGCACGAGGCGGGCTTCGTCCTCGGCGCGTTGGGCGGCGGATTTCTTCTTCTTTTTCTTCTCGGTGTTGCTGGCTTCGCTGGGGAAGACGATACCCGGGGAATCGATCAGCTTGACTTTGCTGTCGAGCTTCACCTCGCGCAGGCTCGTCGTGACGCCCGCCTCGGCACCCGTCGGGCAGGCGTGGCTCTGGCCGCGGTTCAGCCGCGCCATCAGCGCGTTGATCACGGACGACTTGCCAACGTTCGGGTAGCCGATGACGCCGACGGAGATGGCCCGCTTCACCTGCCCCTGGCCGTTTGCGTACGACTTGAGCGCTTTCAGCAACGTCTCCGCCGTGCTCTTGACCGTCAGGTGCTTGTGGTCAAACGTGTGCGCGTTGGGCGCCGGGTTCGACGCCCGCAGCGGTAGCGTCGGGAAGTACCGTCGCAGGTGCACCAGCCAACCCTTGAGCACCTGCGGCGGCACCAGGTCGATCTTGTTGAGGATGAGAATCAGCCGCTTGGATCCGCCCTCCGCGGCCATGATCTCACGCTCGACTTCCCGCGACCGTGTGCCCTCGGGATCTCGCGCGTCGAGCACGTAGAGCACCACGTCCGCTGCCTCCACGACTTGCTTGAAGACCTTGTCGAATGCGCGCCGCGAGCCTTCCTTGGACTTGATCTGCGTCGCCAGCGTGGGGATGTCTTCCGGATTGATCCCCAGTGCCGGGCGGTCTTCATCCATTTCATCCTCGTCGTCCTCCTCGTCGTCGTCGTCGTCAAAATCATCATCGTCCTCGTCATCATTGTCCTCCCACTCCGCGGCCCGCGCTTGCGCCGACTCCAGCAGTGCTGCCATGGGATTCTTCTCATCGGCGCCGTCATCTGTCATCACGTCCGACGAATCCACAGACGCTTGCTCGACGTCCTCCATCATGAGATCACCATCCTCCTGGCCTTCACTCTTCGCGGCGGCCTTTTCGGCCTTGCGCCGGTTGCGCGCCTCCTCTCGCGCGCGCTCTTCTGCCTCTCGCCTCAATCGCTTCTTTTCCTCGACCTCATGCAAAAGTTTTTCCTTGTACGGGAAGAGATTGGGGATGCCGGGGTCTTTCTTGATTTTTGATCGCCATGTTGGATCCTACGTAATCAGCATATCAGTAAACCCCCCTCCCAAACATCAGCGCGGGGTGATAATTCTAAACGCACCTTCTTCGCCAACTTTCTCATTTTTCGCTGCTTCGCAGCACTGGCTTTCTGAATCTTTGCTCGCAGCCGCGTGGGCGTGCGCTTTGATTTTTTCCCTGCCGATTGGAGCTCAATCAGTATCCAATTCCGAGCTTTTTCCCCCAATCTTCAAGCCAGATCAAAAGCATACCTAATTTCACCATCTTGACCTGCTACCCTCTCTCCAGATTCAAGTACCACTGCAAAGCAACCAGAGGTACAATGGTTGTTCCTGTTGTGGGCAAAAAGTTCAATCGATAAGTTGTGCCAAGATTTCATCGGTGCTATGATAGGAACATCATTTCTCCGATCTCCGGCTATCCAGCCAATCAGCGTCCATTTCCATGGTGGCATGGTGGATAATGGATGTGCAAAGATCCTGACGATGAGTCGGGGAAGATTCCGTACGGATAATGTGATGTGCAGAGACTTTTGAAATTTTGAGGTGTGTCTAGGGCTTTGCTTTTATTCTGTCTCTCGTTGATTGCTGTTCCTTTTGTCAGGACGATAGACTCAAATTCTATTAAACTTTGGCATCATGTCGGCCCATGGGTCATATTCTGCCCCTCCTTTCACTATCACCGTTGATGGCTTGCTGTTCGACTTTGACGGCACCATTGTCGATTCCACAGACGGTACGTCACTTTGCTATGCATCCGTGCTGACCAACATGTTAACCATTCCCCCCCGCATAGCCATCGTCAAGCACTGGCACAAGTTCGTTACCTTGTCCGGCACTCGACGTTCCTGGCTGACTGATTCACGTAGGCTCGCCGAAGAACTCGGCGTCGATCCGAAGACCATCCTAGCTACATCCCATGGCCGACGCAGTATCGACACTCTGGCATTGTACGACAAGAGCAAAGCCAATTGGGATTGTAAGTGTGGCCCGGCGTGTGTGTGTTACAAACCGAGAAACCAACCGGCTTTCTTGGAACCCCGAACACTTTGTCCTGAGGTCGCCTCGTCACTGACATTGGGGCTGCTATAAGACGTCAGACATGTCGAAGGATTGATTCCACGAGAGTTCGGCTCCGACGCCACTGAGATCCCCGGCGCACGAAATCTGCTCGAGTCTCTCGAGAAAGCCGGCGCCCCATGGGCCGTGGTCACGTCGGGAACCCGACCTCTGGTTGAGGGGTGGCTGGAAGTTCTGAAGCTGGCCCACCCCCGATTCCTCGTCGTGGCAGAGGACGTGGAGCAAGGCAAGCCAGACCCCCAGTGCTACCGGCTCGGCCGCTCGCGGCTCAACCTGGGCGAGTCGACGAATATTCTGGTCGTCGAGGATGCGCCCTCCGGAATCAAGGCGGGGAAGGCCGCCGGTTTCAAGGTCGTCGCCCTAGAAACTACCCACACCATTCAACAACTGAAAGATGCGGGTGCCGATTGGATCATCAAGGACCTCCGGAGCCTGTCGCTCAAGGCCGTTACGGGCCAGGTGGAGATTGAAATCAGGGACGCTTTGCAATCATAGAACTTGGAAGGATAGAAGAAACAGAGCTGCGTTGCTCTGCACCTGTATGAAACCAACCTATCATAGACAATACTCACCCGCAGCCTTGCATCATTCGTCATCACTGACCAATGCCAATGAATGCTGGACAATCGCGATGCCGACCAGGCGGTTCGAGTCCTGAAAAGAGGTAGTCGCCCGAGTTTGAGGCCATGAATGGATCGAGCGCCAAGCATCAGATCTTCGGATCCCTGTTTCGAAAACATTGTCGATTGATTGAATCTTCACTCCTTGCACTGGTTAGCCCTCCCTTGGGGACAAGATCTTGGAAGGAGACACTGGCGATCTGCTGCTCAGTTCGCTTAACAGTCCAGCCAAACAACCAGGAAATGATTCATCGACTTGGCAGGTGTCTATAGATCATTCGAGAAAGATGGGGCTGTAGGTATCGTTGTGATTTTCGGCCTGGGACTCACCAGGCACTACAGGTAGTCCAACACTCGATACGTCCAAAACCGAACTGCATTTAGCCGTTGGTTCGGAGAGTTTATTGCGGAAACTTTGTATGATTGATGCCATCCACTTGAAGCTTCAACCATCCATGATTCATCGTTTGCTATGGCACCGAGCTTGAGCAGTGCTTGTAGATGGAATCGAAAGATCCATTGAACTGCTATCCCACATCTCAATCCCAAACTCAAGGGACCGGGGGTGTTGACTGTTGAGAGCGGGATTGTGTGCCTGAGGCAGTAAGGTCCCAGCCTCTCCTGCAAGGGGCCGGCCGGCCATCCACCGCGATGATTGGCCTTCCCTTTGCATCATCAGGGCTCCTGCAGAAAAGCCCGGAAGTCGGTCATTATGACCGTCTTTCTCGATGAGTTTGATCCCGCTCCCAACCGTCGAGCGCTCAAGTTTTGACCGTATGCAAGTCATTATTGGACACAGGAGAACTTTGGGGGATCTTTCCGAGGAGCCAATGTTTTTTCGGTTTCGAACACGGAGAATTGTCTCTTTGATTTCTGGCCCTCGGTCAAGCAATCAAGGATGCAGACTAGATGCAGTCGTCCTGGTCCAGTTGGTCGAGTCTGAGATTGACGTTTTGGCCGGTCTTCCTGTGCTGTGCCGCATGCAGGAACCGGGTTCGGATTGTGACTAGCCGTCCAGGTAGCGAAGATCAAGTGCGAAGTTGGACCCGTAGTCAGGAGTAGATCCGCCTTTACCGTGCCCGCAGGAGAGGTGAACTGTTGTCTGAATCAAGAAAGCTTCAGGATGACGTTCTTCTTGTTCTAACTATGCACAAGTTCGAGCCCTTTTCCAAACACTTGGATTGGGAAACCCAAAAAGGGAAATTGGGCTGCGGTCGGCCCGCCCCACCGGCTCCGACAGCCACTCAGGGGCCAGGGCCGCTGCGGCGGGCAGCATCCACCAATCAGAGATTGTTCCGCCCCGAACCAATGACAGTGGGCGAAATCCCCGGAAAGGGGTCCAAGCTTGTACCGTACCGTATTGTTATTGGTTCGGCCCTTACAGGGGACCTGCCCTGTGAATTGCGCCACAAACACGGGGTCTGGACAGTACAAACGCGTAAAAACGGAAATCTCGGCGTAACACCCATGACACCTCGGAGCTCCAAGGCTTCTCCGCGTTTTATTGGTCCGTCCGTCTTCATCGTCTCTCAGTCTCTCCGCCCTCCTTGGCTTTGGGTAACCCTCATCGTGTCCTGCGGGTGCCGGTGTGCTCCCTCGTCCGTCGCTCAGTCTTCGCTCTTTTTCTCTTCCTGTTGTTCACCAATACATTCCTTTGCTTCATTCTAGCCCATTCGTCCTTCTTTTGGTTCTCCTACTATTTGTCTCGTTCGCTTTGCTTGCCCACAATCTCTCCATCTGTGCCATTTTCCCGTCAAGTATTCGCTCCTTGACATGAGGTAAAACTTCTACTTTGGGGCACGGCCAGCAGGGTAGCTGTCCGTGTACGAAAAGCATATTGTTGGTTTTGGATAATATCGGGTGTGACCGGTACATGGCCCAACGCTCGCAATGAACTACACCACTCCCTCCTACGCCTTCGCCAGCGACGCGGCGGGGATCACCATGAACCAGTCGCTGGTCTGTGGCCCGCCGCAAGTGGCATATCCGGCCATGAGTGCCTCCATGGAGAGTTATCTGGCTGCTGCACCCGTGTCCGACATGCCCGAATACTGCGCACGGGTGCCCGCCCCGGAAGACTACGAAGGATATACGGAATCTCTGACCCGCCCTCGGCTCACCAAGGAGCAAGTCGAGACACTCGAGGCGCATTTCCAACTCCATCCCAAGCCCAACAGCCTTGTCAAGCGCCAACTGGCACTGCAAACGAACCTCAGTCTAGAGCGGGTGGCGGTGGGTGGACCCTTCACGACGCAAGTGGTGGCTCTTGATATGCTAATCCGCGAGCTAGAACTGGTTCCAGAACCGACGGGCCAAGGCCAAGCAACAGCGGCGACAGGAGGAGTTTGAGCGAATGCAAAAAGAGGCACGAGAGAAGGAGGAACGTGCTCAGGAGGACAAGGAATCGGGTTCAGCGGCAGCCAACGGTACCACCTCTCAAGAGACGAAGCGAGACGAGGGCCAGCCGGTGTCCACCCCGCAGAATACCTCGTCTAAGGCGGAGCGACACACGCCAGCCACCTCAGCGTCGCGACCGAAACACCAAAAGACCCCGAGTGAGGTTACCCGTGAGAAGACATTTGCGTCGCTGCAACGAGCTCTCAATGCGGCCGTGGCGGCCCGTGAACAGTTTGCCGCAGAATCTGGCATCGGTGGGCGACCTGCGGAAACTTCATTGGAAGGCCCGACACTTATGCCTGCCGGGATTGCTGCCCAACCTCCGGTCAGTTGTTCTGAGTGGTCCAACAGCCAGGACGCTTCCCTCCAGGGGAACCCATCGCTCCATGGTTCTGGAGAAGGCTTTGTCTATGGCAATGTACACGCCGGCTCATTCGCCTCGCCGGGAGTGACAGTGGCGGCCCCGCAGTTGGAGAGTCCTCCAAACCAGGCCATGGTGACCCTTGGCCCAGACGCGTTTGGGAATATGGCCATGCCGCAAGCTCAGTCCTGGCCGGGCCAGCCACAAGAACCGTCACCGGACAATGCGGTCCATACGTCGGAGTCGATGCACCCAGTTATGTCGTACGGGGTGCAGAGCCCCGTTGATCAGGGGGCACGACGCCCATCGACAATAGGAGAGTCCCGTGATCAGGGGGACCATGCGGGCATCCCGTCCGCATCAGCATCGCAGTCGCTGCAGAACGGGACAGAGGATCCCATGTGGAGACGTCCTAGCAAGGAAGTGGATTTGGCCGCTCGTCGCAAGCGGCCTCGTCCGACGGCGATTGGAACGAACCATGCGGCATTGGGACTGATGGGGCCGGCATCAATGTCGCCGACGACGCGAGTCCCGAGCATGGGGGGTCAGCAGCCGCACGTGCTTCGGCACTCCAAGTCGTCTCACGCGCTGGGAGCTCGGTACGCCGGTGTGCGGAAGGTCTCTGCGCCGCAGCGGTCTCCATTGGGATTTCCGGGGTATGGAGAGGCCTGCAAGTCTGCTACTGTGAATGGTGAGGTACAACGACGATTGCAAACGTCAGCATCGTTGGGGAGTCTCGCGCCACCGACGCCGTTGACCCCGGACGATATGCAGCAGTTGATGCCGACGACACCCGCTGACGGCCAACCGCTGAGCATGCTCGGCGCAGAGAGTGCGCCGCTCGTCCCAGCAGCAACAACAACGGCGTCAGCGATGACCGCACAGACGCTACCGGCCAACGTGGCGTCGCCGCCGTTGACGCCGGTGCCGGTGGACGTGATGTCGCCGATGCCATACCAGAGCCTTGCCGCGATGCCGCAGTTCGCGTCGTTCCCGGAGTATGTATACTCGCCGGTGTCCTGCGGTCCACTGACGGGGGTGAACTGGACGGTGTCGACGCCAACGCTGCAGGGCTTTCAACAGCAGCAACTGCCAGCATATCTCTACAACGACGGTGACGAGGGAGATGATGGCGACGAGGCGAAGTACCCGAGCGGCAACGGCAGCAATGATAGCGCGAGGGAAGTCAATGCGTCGGAAACGCCAATGATGACGACGACCCCGCCGATGGACAGCAACACGCCGCAGTTCCACATCCATGAGTTCCCGGACCAGCATGAGGCGCATCGGTCTGTCGCACAGCAACTACCGCCGCAAGGGCCGAGGAATTACACGTTCAGCAACCGGACGCTGCACGACTTTTGATCATGTACGATTGTACTTAACATCTGATTCATCATCGTCATCATCATCATAATTGTAATTCTAATCCCTTGCGATCGTTTTCATTGTTTCTTTCCTGTACTTTGCATATTTTTTCTTTTCTTTTGTTTTCTTTTCTTGTTTTCTCTATATATTCTCTGCGATGTCTGAACGGAGAGTCGTGATTTTCTTTCGATTTGCCACCGGTCACACGTTGAATTGATCTGACCACCAAGCATTTGACGCATGTTGGGGGAGATGTCTCGACAGCATCCTCTTTGTCTCGAAGGTTCAGACTCCATAATTCGACTTCTTTAGACAACGAATGTGAAATGACTTTGGCTAGTCAGATCAATTTCTTGAGTATCAGGCCATGTCTGATACAGGTTCTGATTCAATTCATCTATATATAGATAGGAACAAACGTAGTCTTGGTAGGCAAGACGATATATTAATAGTCTCTGGTATATTTGTACAATACTTTTGGTTACGGATCTTTTGTCCCTTTTTATGTGTTCATGACATGAGCAGAGTCATTGACGACCCCATTGTATGAAATTGAGACACCAATTCTTGTAGCTAGATGTAGTAAGAATACCTGGTCAACCCTAGGCAGATATGTACAAGAATCATGACTCCCAACCTATCCGGACAGTCTTTTCTTGTAGATTTATCCCAGAGAAAGTGACTGTGTACCCATACATGCACCTGAGAGAGGAAAAAATCATAACAAGTCGAACGATTTCCCCTACAAGCCATGAGCGTCTGAAAGAGCAATATGTACTATGATATATTCCTCTGGACGGATTTGGGCGGCTTTACAATTGCGGTAGAATTGCGCATGTGGGAAAGTGAAGCCACATCAAGAGTACTATGCAAGAATCATCGGGATACTATGTAATTGTATTATCGGGGGAGGTTTCTTTTGCCGCTCCAGGTCGTAACATCTGGAATGGTATCCAGAGTGCGCATTTTCCAACGCCCCTACCTACCTAACCTACCTAGGCGTTGTTCAATGGTTGTTTGCAATGCAATCCTCAACGCCGCCAACACTGAAGTAATGCGAGCATCATGATGACAGTTGGATATCCGAGAGGTGGTCACTCTTCGCGGGTGGTTCAGCTCCGAGACCTACAACAAAGTGCTGTACAATGAATGCATCGCGGGGAGTCTCACGACTGGAGTAGGCCTACATGTATACCTACTTGTCATTCTGCTTTCCGTCCGTTTCGTTCAGCTCTGTCCACTTCGCCCCTTTACTCCATGAGTCCTGCCCATTCAATTGTTCCTGCAACCGGACACCGAAACTACGGATCGCACAATGGATCTTTTCGGAGGACGGCCACCTCATGGGAAGGGGATACATAGTATATACTTGCGGCTCAGGGTTGAGACTTGAAGGCCCCGGCTTTGCCTGCTTCACGTGATGGCTTACGTGAGCTTGTTAGGCGAGCTCGAATTTCTTAACTTCGCACAGAAGTCTTCTGTTGTTCTTTCTCTTTTCCTGTACCCGATGTTCTAGTCATAGCTGCCTACGACGAATGCGATTACGTAGTATTAACCTCGTTCCCTAGATTGAAGCGCCTGATAATGTCCAGGTCGAAGTAGGCCACGATGGCCATCAGGGCTCGGAGGTACTGGAGAGTCAGTGTCGCTGAGCGTGTGCCCAGGAGGGAGCGTGACCTTTGGTCTCCTCGGACACATACACGGGCCTTCTAATTGTTATGGAACCCAAGTCATCGAATTTGTAAGCAAAGGCCCAGGTCAAGGGATCTCCGCGTGTTCAGGCTTTTCCACAATCTTTGGATGAAAACACCTCGTTTGTGGACCTGATTGAGCTCGCGATCCATCGCCTTCTCTTATTCTGGCAAAAAAAGGGTGGCATCTGGCTTCGGCGTAGTTCTTCGGTTCTGGGGGCATTTGACTCCGATGAAGGAGCGGTGCCTGGGGCGGGAGGATTCGTGCTCGTCTTCGTCAAAAAAAAAAAAATAATTCATCGGAGGCATCGCTGTCCGGTTGTTCTTCGGGAGGCTCGCATGCGAGAGGAAGATTGTCTGTCCAAGGGCGTTTGCCAGTGAATCGTTGAGATTCAACGAATTTAACGTCACGGTGCCTGATGACAGTGAGAATAGGTATAGACTCGTTGCTTCAAGCTGTCGCTCTCTGTCAATGTCTGATGGGGCGCATGATTCTTTCAACGCGCGGAGTCTCTCGGCCGGTGTGGGGATTTCGACGAATGTGTGTTCGCAGCGGTCTCGATAACGAGCCATAGATGCATTGTTCAGGTTGCGGAGTGCCCGTTCTTGCTCGTAATACCGTTTGATGTTGATTGCGCAACATGCTTCCGCTTCTTTGAGTTCGTGATTGCCCAAAGATACGTAGAATTGATACGCACGGATGGTCTCCGGACGACAGACCCTCGGTGTTTCCTCTTCTCTGCATATTATTTTCCTCGGTGCCGTCCTGTCTCTGACATCTTCGATCCCTCTTAACGACCGTCACCATGAATTCCTTGCCTTGCAACCTCCATGGTCCAATCCAACTGACCAGCCAAATGACGGATCCGACTTCTCTTTTCCAAGACATTACCGCTCTGGTGTCTCTTCGATGCGACCTGGAACTGCCGGGGGTTCCCGAATTCTCCGAACTCACGGCTGTAATCATCTATCGCAATGCAAGGCGACAGCAACTCTCTCTTGGTTTATGGGTGGACATCTCTGCCTTCCTCACCGTCATTTACGACGCCGACCGTGAACCGTCTCTTCTTCTCCACCCCGTCAGACTCGATGCGCAGTATCCGCATGAATCCGCTGCCGAGTTTTTCGCCGATGACACCAGCTTTCCTGTCCCAGTAATCTCCGTCATTGGTCAAGTATTCGCTCTTCACCATGCCCTACCTGGAGGCAGATCGTTTATGATCTCCGCAACCTGGCCGCATCCGTTCCCGATCGAGCCAAATATGGCGGAGTTTGACATCCACTGTGTCCTTAAAACGACAGTGACTCTCCTTTGCCTACCGAGGGACAAATAGTTTGTACCCATGGGCGTACGGAGTATGCTTGGCCTTTTTCGATTCGAAGGTCGAAAATCTCCTGTCGTTTTAATGTCATTCTATGACAGCCTCTTCGTTCCCTCAGCTTCAGAATGATGTTCCTCATGTACTTCTGTCCGTGTCTCTCGCTTAATTCGAAGTCAAACCTGTTGGAGAGCTAGCTCGTTGGTTAGAGGCCGGAACTAGCCCGGGCTGCTACATGCTGTGGGTCACGTGATCAAGGCAGCACATGATCCCAACAAATAGCCTTAGGCTCCGCGCTAGTCCCGTCGGCAAACTGCGTCCAGTCACTACTCCGTACGGACTACGGAGTGCCTCGTAGGATATGAATTCGTAAAAGATTTGCCAAAACAATCAATCCCCTGAGCAGAATTGGCTGCTCTGCATCGCGGTAACGGGCTCGTCTGTCATCCATGCAGCCCCGGAAACGCCATCGCCATGTCATGAAGCTCACAGATTGGTTCACAGATTCCGAGAAGGAACCAAGGTATGAGGTCACGACATCTTGTCTTGTTGGCGTCATCTAACAGTAGCGCCGACAGTATTTTGAGCGTGTGAGACGTACACTCATCGTCAGGAGACGCAACAATCCACTTCCCGCGTCTCCCCCGACGAGAGATATATCATAAAGGACAAAGTAGTCTTTGTTGATACGAAAGATGAACAAACGTACCCGATTTGCATTTTGGATCTGAGCTCGGATGACGACGTCCAAGAATAGGCAACTTCTCCAATCTGTGGGCTGTGGCACGTCGACCCGGTTGAGAACATCTTGGTGGCGTTCGAGATCGACTGGGGCGCGGATCCGCCAGAGGTGCAGCAGACCAAGTGGACATTTGCTGGGCGGCTGCTCGACAGAAAAGATTTCCGCCTCACGCTACCGGGTGGTCGTTGTGTGGCCAGATTAGACATCGGGCTGGGACAACCATGCACCTTTGGAAACAAGACAATGAAGCGTCTGGGTAAAATGAAGGGGAGGATGATACGATTGACCTCAGCTACGAATTACGCCATCGACAAGCTTAACCTCCGGTGGTAGGACTGCCTCCAGCTGGCGAAGCTCGATCGCAATGACATCTTTTTCATTCCTCACATCGCGTATTACTGGGACGATGTGTACGGGCAGGTTCAGATCTACAATGCATTTAACCAGACTGCAACCAAGCGCCGTGATCAATTGGATGTCCGAGAGGTCGACTGCTATGCCTCCGGGCTCCCCGCATGGCCCCGGACGAACCTTCTTTACATTTCGGCGACCGGGAGGTCTTTGGCGTGGCTACCAAGGACGGCATTCAGTTTTGGTTCTTCAATCCCAACTTTACTCCGGATCTTCCGGGCAATGAATGAAGCCTTTCATTCCAGTGGATGGTACTGAATGAGAGATGAAATTTTCATTTATACGAGGCACACACCCTCTCTGCATAGTACGGGCGTCTCTCTCTCTCTCTCTCCTCTCTGCATGAAAGCAAACCGAAGACCAAACTCTCAGCCGAGGAGGAATCAGCACACACACACGGAGACTTTCCGCCCCCATGATCCCACCTCGCTCTTCAAACCCAACCCCATCGCAGTTACCACACATGCGTCGAATACCGGACGACGGATGAGAGAGACATACAACTCTAGGTATATACCTACCTACCTACCTGCTCGAGCAGCACTCCGTCGCATATGACGACGCAGGAGGAATCCCCCAAGGTCCCAGCAAGCTAAATCAAACTTTCATCCTGGCAATAACATGGGCCCCGGCAGGAGTGAGTATACTTTCCCCGGCTCCCACCGCGCAATGGTAGGGATAGTTACGAGGTACAGTATCGCATGTTCAGCGGCAAAAGTGGCCGTACGGGCACCAAGCTGACGCTGCGTCAACAACTAAAAAAAAAAAAAAAAAAACCAGTCCACAACATTCGTAGGGATACAACAAAGTTGACAAGTAGCAGTAGTTACATGGCCAATTTTTGATATTGTTCATCAAATGCTGTACTAGTTAGTTATCACATAAGAATTATTACCCCGGCCCTTCGATACATACTACTTCCCAAAGTACCTACATACATAGACCAAAAAAACCATCAAACAACCAATAACACATCCATGCCTCATACATAACACAAAGAGATATCACGTCAATGTCAATTCGATTCAAGACAGGGGTATAATAATAATGATAATGAATCGGAGAAATCAAAAGCCCAGCGACCGATGAAACCCAAACCACAAACCGGAGAAAGGAAAAAAAAAAAAAGAAAAAAGAAAAGGAGCGAAGAATATAGAATCGGTCGTAACTCGTATCATAGCAAGAAGAATGCATGTTTAGTAGCCGGTCCACCCGCCTGGTTGCTGTGGCTGCTGCGGCTGTTGACCCAGCTGCATGGAGCCAGCGGCGGTGACGGCAGCAACGGCAGCGGGCGACGGCGAGGGCCAGGTAGACATCATGTTGAGGTTCATTCCTGGTTGTTGCTGCTGTTGCGGTTGCTGCGGTTGTTGCGGTTGTTGTGGTTGTTGTTGTTGTTGTTGTTGTTGTTGTTGTTGTTGCTGCTGTTGCTGTTGCGCCATGTACATGGCTCGCGCATTGTAGCTGTTCATCGCCGGCATGCCATGCGGCAGCGTCCCTGCTGGCATCTGCGCACCCATTTGCATCGCCGCCGACATAGCAACCTGCTGCTGTGCAATCGACGGGCGCGCGCGCGTACGCGGCGACTGTTGCGGTGGTTGCTGTTGCTGCTGCGCGAACTGATGCTGCGGCATCCCCATCGGTGTGCCGGGGTGCTGTGGTTGCGGCTGGGGCTGCGGCGGCGGCTGTCCCCACATCTGGGGCGTCGGAGGCGGCGGGTGCTGCGATGGGTAGCCGTATGGGGTAGCGGGTGCTGCGGACGTGCGCATGCTGGGGCGGCCGACGGTGGGCATCGGCGACGACTGCACCAGCGCGGCGTTCTGCTGCGGCGATGCCTGCGTGTGCGGGTATCCCGGCGCCAGCATCTGCGCTGGCTGCGACATCATGCCACGCTGCTGCGGAACCTGGTTACCACCGACAGCAGGCATGATGTTGTTGTTGTTGGTGTTGTTGCTGCTAGCCGAGACGTTAACCTGCGGGGACTGCAGCGTCTGCGACGCAGACCCGTCAGCCGGAGCGTCGGGTACTGGGTTCTCCCGTGGCATGGCGTAGAATTCCTGCAGGTTGTTCTGTCGCAACTTGCGCTGCGCGTTGAGGACCTTGTTGAAGTCTACCGTGTGCGAGGCCTGGTTGAGAATTTCAGCAGCGTTGCTGGGCTGTGTCCGGTCCTGATACGGCTGCCCCGTCATCTCCTGCCGTGGCCGCGGCATCGAACTGTACTCGCGGAGTCGCGGATCATCTGTGTTTGGCGACAGACTGACCACGGGCAGCGGCGTCATGGCGGCTGCCGAGCGGCCGAGACCGGGAGGCAGATGGGACACCCCGTCCAAGTTACTGTAGACCACATCGCCGTGACCCAGTGATTGATACATTCCCGCATTCGCAGCCTCGATGGCGGCGGCATCCCGAGCTTTGGAACCCCCGGGGCGTTTCTCACCAGCCAAGTCATCCTCCGTAAACCCTTGTTTTCTGGCCTTGCTCTCCCAGTAGTCGTCTCGGACGCGTCTCCCGTTCACAATGACTCGGCTGCCGAACTGCCGGAACATGGACCGCGCCGTGACGATGGCAATCTGTCGGGACCGGTACGAGTACGGCAGAATATCCTGCTGGATCAGATCGTCCTTCTCGTCCTGACTCGCGATGATCTTATGCAGCGACCGGTTCTTGTTGAACAAGAGGTACGAATCGCGGTAGCCCAGCACACGGGCACATTCCGTCGCCAGCATGAACAGTTTGTCGCCGCGATGGGCGACGCGGAACGTTCGGCATTTGTACTGGCGATTGTCCTTCAGGTAGCCCAGCGCATCGACCTTCTTCTCGCCTGCCTCGTCCCATTCCTTCGGGAGATACTCGTCGCCCCCCTCGTTGAGCTGATCCGTCGTGTGATCCCGCACGGTCGGCAGGGCTTTGACGGTGGATTTTGTCGGGGTCGAGCGCGGAGGCGGCGAGGTCTGGGACGGCGGCGACGCGTCGGCCGTCACCGGCTGCTGATGCTGGGGCAGAGACTGTGACGATAACTGCGGCGTCTGCGGACTATTCTGGGCCGGGACCAGCGCGCCATTGCCGGGCGGACGAGGGTGCTTTGGCGGGCGGCCACGTTTTCGTCGCCCATGATCATCTGCACAAGTCAGCCAAGATTGAGGCGGGCATCGAGAGCGACCGTACCGTCGTCATGATCGCCCGTGGTCACGGATCCGGGTTGATATTCGGGGGAGCGACTGCGCTTCACGCCGCGGGGGCTCGAAGTCGGTGGTGGAAGCGACGAGGTTGGGGGGTCTAGGAGCCAACAAATATGAGCAATAAATGCGATGCGAACCGCGCGAAAGGATACAGCAAGTGTAACGGGGCGTACCTGTGTGGGCATTCAAGGCCGCGGGATTGATTGTCCCGGATCCGTCTACACCCGCGCCAGAGTCGGTGCCGTTCACGGGGCCGGTGGCGACGGTGTGCGACGTGGTGTACATGATCGCAGCAAGCCAAGAACCGCAAATAATATAAGATCAGCTTTGACGTTGGTCGACAAGAAAAGATGGCGTTGTGGACGTGTTCCAGCGCCGCGGTTCGGGCTCCGTTCACCGATCAACAACAACGGGCGTGGCGCACAGCTTCGGGAAGCGAGTGGAGGTTCAGGGAGGGTGGACAGGACGCCAATCCGAGATAAAAAGCGAGGGGTGGGGAGTCATGCAGAATGATGGATTGTAGGAATCCCCCGAGCTGGATTAAAAAAAACAAAAAAAAAAAAAAATAAAATAAAAATAAAAATACTCCGTACGGAGCACTCTGTCAGGTCGCGATAATTGTTTAGCAAAAATGGATGGGCGAGCGAAATTCACTAGTTAATTGCGCCCGAAGCCGAACGAGAAAAACGAGGAAAAAGCCCAGAGGGGCTGGGCTGGTGTGGCCAAGCTGCACCGCCACAGATTGCTGACTCAGCGCCTCCTTCTGGAATCTGGCTGGACAGGTCGGACTGTCGGAGAGTGTGTGGGGGTGGGTAAATAAAGGAGCAGAGGAAAAGCTCAAGAGCTTTCAGATGGCAGGAGCCACCCTGACCCAGCTGGCAAGCTTGGAAGGAGCTGATTACGTACTCGTACATAAAGTACTAGCTTTCTCAAGGAAGCCAGGAAAAAGGTAGAGTTGAATCGCAAATTAATGACTCACAGCTGCGTTACTCCACTCCAGCTTTAAAAGAATCCTCCGTCGTGCAGCTTAATCACATGCAACTCAAGGCTAGTAACCACTAGTTTGTTAGTACTCGTATGTAACCAGTATTATATGAAGATGTTTTTTGCTCATTCAGATTGCAAAGTCTACCCTTCGTTCCCATCGTTCCTGCTGGATACCTCAGGTACATCCTGTCCATGGACAAAATGGCCAAGTATTCACAACTGCCCAGAACAGAAACTCTCAGCCGCAACTCCCATCCCAAATCGGGTGGTGTTTGGGAAAGAGCATGGAAGAGTAGCATGCAGGCCACCACCAATCAAAGGGAACCGAGAGGATCCTCGTGACGGCCTCCATTTGCCTGGGGCTTTCCAGAATGGGGCGAATGTGCAACGAGACGGGTAATTATTCGCTGCCGGTTTGGACTGGCTGTGCGCTCTTTTAGGGCAGGAGGTGCATGTGCGTCATGGGCGTTCAGCCTTTCCATTTCGGGCCTCATACTTGGCCTGGAGACGAAAGGCGAGATCATGATGGCATCCATTTGATCGTTTGGCCCTTGACCGGTGGGAATTGAATCCTGGAGAGATACGGAACTGCCGATGGGAACGATCGACCACTGGGAGCAAGGCGGGAACTGCAACGGATCCGCTAACGGTCTGAAACGCTGTGCGATGACCAGACCGTCTGCCGGCTTGGTGTAGCCTGAATCCATGTTACCAATAGGCTCAATGGCAATGGACAAGGATGAGGAAGTCAATTCTTACATAGTACTCACTGGTCGCGGTCAGGAGCGGTTCTGCTGAGGGACATGAGGTCCGATGCAAAAACATCATATCTTCCCACGACCTGTGGGCTGCGAGGTATGTCACTGACATCTCGTAGCAGCCACTTCTGGTGATGGCCAAGAACAGTGTCCCCTGTCGAGCCTCGCTTTAGAGACTGCCATATCAGCCGGCGAATCGAATCGAGTCGAGCAGAGCCAGCCAACGACTCGCTCCGACGAGCGGCGTGATGGACGGGGTTAAATGTATCGTCGTAGAACTGCTGTGGTACATGCGCACGTCCATACGTCCTCAAGAGCCATAGGCTAATTCGGGGCTATTTACGCCATCATATCAATTCATCATCCTCATCATCCCAGCCAAGCTGTTGATAGATCGATTCCCCGCTCGTAGCAGTCTTCGCCTTGACCGGAGTATCCGGCACCGGCGCCATCGCCGTCGGGGAAGCCGGCCACTGTGGTTCGAGGGGCGTATCTTCGATACTGGTACGCTTGGACGGCCCTCGAGACGGCGTGTCCTGGACAGACGAGAAATCATCCCGGCAACGAATGTCCTCGGGGACACGCCGTCGCACCGTCGAGGCCGGAACCACACTCAGCCCGCCGTCATCATCCGGCGACGCGCCCAGATCCCCAGTGGGCCGGTTCAAGGACGACGACTCCCGCCGCGCGGGGGCCTCGGGGGCATCCCTCGTTCTCGGCCCTTTCGGGGTCGCCATCACCTGCACGCCCTGACCGGAGGCATTGCGCACGGGATTTTTGCCTTTCTTCGCGTTGGTGTTGCCGCTAACCCTCTTGGCTGCGGCATCCGCCATCTCCCTCGCGAACAGCTCCCGGTTCGGCTTCCGCAGAGCCTCGATGGCCGCCTCGAGTTCCTTTTTCTGCGCCATCATCGCGTTGATCTTCTTCAACCGCGCCTCCTGCTGCTTTACTGCTGCCTCCAGGTCGACTTCCCGCGCCTCTACCCGTCGAGGCACCTGGATGCCTCCGCGGACGCTGCCGTGAAGCGGCGGCAGCGACGGCTCGCGCGATTCACCGCGTTTGAAGTCATGCGCGGACGACGCCGTGCTGGACCGCACCAGGGACGAATGCTTCCGCTTCGTGGCCGCCTCTTTTTCCTCTGTGAGAACCCGCTGTAACGTCCGCCGGGACTTGCTGGGTTGTGATGGTTGTTGCGATCGTTTGGCAGCCGCGCCAGGAGGCGGCTTGGGAGCCGCAGGTTTGGGCTGCGGCGGAGGACGCGTAGGAGACGCATCGACCGGACCCCCCAACTTTTTCTTGATGGACTTGCACTGCTCCGGGAGTCGCGAGGCGTAGAACGGGATGATTACCTCCGTGCAGTAGTCCCGGAGCATGTCCCGCTCGGCGTTCTTCGGGTCCTGGCCACCAGCGCCATCCTCGCCCGTGTCGGGGACCACGGGATCGTCCGTAACGGCGTGCCAGATACACAGCCGGTCGACAAGCAGCTCAAGCAGGACAGTCAACTCGGGCTGCTTCTTCTTTTTCGACTGACTCGCCGATCCGTCATCGGCATGATTGGCCGCGCCGCCCTCCGATCCGGCAATGCTCTCCAGGTGAATCGTTTCCAGGACGAGCAGAATCTGCAGCTGCGTCTCGCGCAGTCGCAGATCAGAAATGTGCCGTTTTGCATCGTCCGCCTTCCGAGACCCAGAGTCCACGCTCTGTCGTCTGGCCTTCCACCATTTCCGGATGAACTCGTCTTCTTCCGGGTACAGGCCATTCTTCCCGACCTTGTTCTTTTTCTTGCTCTTTCGTTTCTTTGACCGAGACTCATCCTCTGAGAGGACCAGAGCTACGTCATGGACCTTATTCGGTAGAGTCTCTTTGTATTTCTGATCCATCTTCTTTACAGGGAGGATCATATCGCGGTAATGGCGGGCAAGCTCCCGAGGGCTGCTGCCATCGGACTCGAACGCCCTGCGGCAGCGAGTCAAAGGGCCCTTGGCAAAGTATGCGAGAGAGGTCTTGACCGTAAGCATCACCAGTATATCAGAGAGAGAGAGAGAGTTCGAAAAACATACCTTGGAAACGTAGAGTGCTTCAAGATACTGCGTCTTGAGGCCAGCGAGCAAACCTTCACGGTCGACAACCGCATTCTCAGCCTCCGCATTATGCTCCTGCCCATCCCCGGCATCAAGAGACGCCTGAAGCAGTCCGCTCGACGACGCCAACGCAGCATCGCCCTGGGCCTGCCCATCCTCCTTCTCCTTCGCATCATCCCTCTGTTCCTCGCATCCAAACACCACCCGGACATTGAACTTGGCCAATCCCCCAAATCCCACGTCATCAGCAGTTGGAGGATCTACCCTCGCAACCTCTTTCCAATCAACCCCGTTACCTTGCACGTTCCTCTTCGGCTCCCCCCGTAACCCCCTCTTCGCAGCAACCAGAACATCCCCTTCCCGAACATCCGGCGCCAGCTTCGTCACCGCATAGACACCCCTCTTGACACACTCCACGACGCAGATCGTCCCCGCGGGAACCACCCTTGCCGCTAGAACCGTCGTCCCGCTTGCCCCGGAGAGACTCCGCTCCAAGGCCGGATTCGACGACACCCCGAATACATGCCCGGATTTCACCGGGGTCGACGACGGATCAAGCCATGTCAGCGGTAAGCTCGCGCGGGGCAGGCGGATGAGGGGCTCGAGATTGAGGGTTTGGTTGTTGGGGCCCTGCAGAGTGTGCGCGCGGGGAGGTCAACACAACAGCCCCTGTTTACAATGGCAGGGGAAACTCCGCATTAACGTACCTTGATGGAAATCACCCCGGACGAGAGACCGGAAACTGCGACATTACCATCGCCATCGTCAATAGGAGTCCGATCATGCGAGAGTTTGCGCTTCTTCGCGGCAGGCGGATCGATATCAACATCAGGTCCCGGGGTTGCATCGACGACGGGGCTTGGGCTCGCGGATTTGACGACAGAGACAGAAGCCATTTAACTTGTAGCGAGCATTATTGCCATGGAGTTTGAATAGTATCTTGTCTGTAAAGATTGTAACAGTGACACGGCGTCAATCGATTGTATTCTGCTCTACTTTTGTCTGGGCCAACACGAGACGCTCCGTGCGTCGTGAACGCGTCGGCGTCACGTGCCTCTTACTGTCAACTGGACAAACTCAAGTGTTTTTGTCTTCTGCCCTTTGATGATTACTCCAAGTTCAATCTCATCGCAGATCAGATTCAGATCATAATGTATTCATATTCCCGCCTTAGGGCGTCTCTTCCAGAGAAACCTCGTATCAACATACAAAACCGGACATCAAACCATCAAATAAATCTCTAACCAAATGTAAAACAAAAAATGGACTGCGCTCCTCAAAACGCCAATCTTCCAATGCCAGATGACAAGTGGTATCACATGTTGAATTTCTTTTGGGTTGGCCCTCCTTCCCCGGACGGGGGCCGAGCGGAAACAAATCGCAGCGGCGTCGTAAACTCTATTACATCCGTGCTTTGAGTTGTTGAAAACAAAGCATGTCGTCAGATCGTCATCACAGAAACCAGAGGGAATATCGGACACATTTAGAACTTAAGCTCCTTGGGCTTCTCCCAGGCAAAGTCCTGGTTCGTAAAGTGCCCGTTCTTGGCCGTCTGGTAGTAGATGGGCTTGGCCAGGTCGAGCTCCTGGACGATGACACCCGGGCGCAGGTCGAAGTTGTTGCGGATGATCTCGACCAGCTCGGCCGACGTCTTGGACGAGGTGCCGTACGTGTCGACGTAGATCGACAGCGGCTCGGCAACGCCAATGGCGTACGAGAGCTGGACGAGCACCCGGCGGGCCAGTTTGGCGTGCACCAGCGACTTGGCAATCCAGCGCGCAACGTAGGCCGCCGACCGGTCGACCTTGGAGTAGTCCTTGCCGGAGAAGGCACCGCCACCGTGGGCGCCCCAGCCGCCGTACGTGTCGACGATGATCTTGCGGCCGGTCAGACCGGCGTCACCCTGGGGGCCACCGATGACGAACAGACCCGAGGGCTGCAGATGGTAGACGGTTCGGTCATCCAGCAGCTCGGCTGGGATGGTCGTCTTGATGATCTTCTCCTTGAGCTCCTTACGAACCTGCTCGGTGGTGATGTCGGCGCTGTGCTGGGCCGAGATGACGATGGTGTCGACCCGCAGGGGCTTGACAGCGCCGTTGTCATGGGCGTACTCAATGGTCACCTGGGTCTTGGTGTCGGGCCGCAGCCACGGCAGGGTGCCGTTCAAGCGGGCCTCCTTCATCGCACGGTTGAGCTTGTGGGAGAGCACCAGCGTCAGGGGCAGCAGCTCCGGGGTCTCGTCAGTGGCATAGCCGAACATGATACCCTGGTCACCGGCGCCCAGCTTCTCCAG
Organism: Thermomyces dupontii; assembly: GCF_041956625.1. Lineage (NCBI taxonomy): Eukaryota > Fungi > Ascomycota > Eurotiomycetes > Eurotiales > Trichocomaceae > Thermomyces > Thermomyces dupontii. The sequence continues at coordinate 1,092,968 of NW_027192312.1, read as the reverse complement.
GGCCTCCTCGTAGTGCAGACCCTGGGCAATATCGGGCGATTGTTGCTCAATGGCCACCAGGACGTTGCAGGTCTTGTAGTCAAAACCCTTGGACGAGTCATCGTAGCCAATGTCCTTGATGGTGTTCCGGATGATCTTCTGGTAGTCGAGTTTGGCCTTGGTGGTGATTTCACCAAAGACCATGATCATGCCTGAGGAAAAAAAAGGTTAGTTTGTGTGTACGGTCAATTCGGGTGGGCACAAGCAGCTTACCAGTCTTGGTGGCCGTTTCGCAGGCGACCTACAAAATACGCAGCAATGTTAGGAGCACAGACCCCTGACATGATGGTCGGCAATTCGTACCTTGGAGAGAGGGTCTTCGGCCATGCAGGCATCGAGAATGGCATCGGAAACCTGGTCACTAACGACGAACATGAGAACAACACCCAGGAACTCTGAAGGCATGAGAGAACCTACCAGATCTTGTCGGCATGGCCCTCGCCGACCGACTCGGAAGTGAAGAGAAAAGTCCCCGAAGGGGAATTGCCGTTGACGCTGCCCATGGTGAAGTGAGAGGGTAGAGAAGACGAGGAGAAGATTCAGTGAACGAGAAACTGAAGGACTAAAGACTCAAAGACGCAGTGCTCAGGGGCAATGGGCGAGGACAGTGAGGAAAAGAGGGGGAACTTGAAGCCGAAATTTGGCGGCGGGGAGCTAAAAAACCGTTCAATAAAATCGGACTCCGATGGCGTAACTCGTGAAGGGCAAAGGCGGTGAGGGACTGCGGAATTTTAATTTTGCCAAAAGTCGCCGACATGGGGTTAGTTATGTAAGCATGATTATGTAATACTGCATCCACCGTGGCCGGAGATCGGCAGTTCGATGCGGGAATGGATGAAAAGCTTCGCGTTCATCAAGTGGAAAGAAAGCTGCAGGGCTCGATAGTATTTCTGCTCCCTCTGTCGCCATGTCCAAGTTCGGAGTCCTGGTGATGGGCCCTGCCGGCGCAGGGAAGACGACTTTCTGCAATGCGCTGATCCAGCACCTGCAGACCGTGCGCCGGAGCTGTTTCTACGTCAACCTGGACCCCGCCGCCGAAGAGTTCACCTACGAGCCGGACCTGGACATTCGCGAATTGATCACATTGGAGGATGTCATGGAAGAGCTGGAGCTGGGGCCAAACGGCGGGCTGATCTACTGCTTCGAGTTTTTAATGCAGAACCTCGATTTCCTGACCAAAGCACTGGAACCACTGAGCGAGGAGTATCTGATCGTGTTCGACATGCCTGGCCAGATCGAGCTGTACACGCATGTACCGATCGTGCCGAATTTGGTGACATTCCTAAGCCGTCAGGGGCCGCTGAATATATCGCTGTGCGCCGCGTATCTCCTCGAGAGCACGTTTGTCATCGACAAGGCCAAGTTCTTTGCCGGCACCTTGAGCGCCATGTCCGCCATGATCATGCTGGAAATGCCGCACATTAATATCCTGAGCAAGATGGACCAGATCAAGGAAATGATTGGACGGCGGGAGCTGAAGCGTTTCATCAACGTGGATGTGCAGATGCTGCAGGAGGACACCGGCGACGATGACCCGTCGGATCCGTTGTCCAAGGAGTCGCTGATGAGCGGCCGGTCGTTCAAGCGGCTCAACCGCGCGGTCGCACAGCTGATCGACGACTTTAGCATGGTTTCGTTTCTAAAGCTGGATATTAATGACGAGGACAGCGTTGCGGCCATTCTCAGTTACATTGACGACGCCATTCAGTTTCACGAGGCGCAGGAACCGCGCGAGCCGAACGACCAGGTGGAGCTGGAGGAGAATGATTGAGTCGAACTTGAGTCCATTATCCATGGTTGAATCGATTCACCATCCGCTTCGACTCGGCAGCGCAGGACATTCGACCGCGACGTGCCGAAGGTGCACCATGTGCACACCATTGCCGGTCCGGACGGCCATTGGGATTCAGCGCACGCTCCCATTCCAGAACCACCTCCCATAGCGGAGACGAACTCATGTGCACATAAAGAAACCAGGACATTTTTATATCTCCAAAGCAATCCATAATACAATGCCCATCCCATCCGTCATAAACATTACGCGCCCCAGCCCAAATCACTGACAATCCATCAAATCTTTTTCACCCAAACCGATTATAATATTCGCTCCTCTTCCACCCATCCGCAGCCGCGGCGGGATTCCTCCCCTCTCCCTCCCTCAACAACGCCGCGATCAAATCCCCCGCAACCCTCAACAGCACACCCACCAGCCACCTCACCTCCGTCAGTGCCCTCTCCAACCCCACCTGGTACACATACAGCCCGAAAACCAACGCCGTCGACCAAAACACCAGCCGGAAGAACAGCGTGACCCAAAACACAATCACCCGCCGCGCGTAGTCCAGGATACGTAACGAGATGTACAGCGCGAGGAGCGTGATCAGCACGGGCAGGAGATCCGCAGTGGACGCCGAGGAAGAGAGCAAGGAGGATAACGGGCGGATGAGGTAGGGATCGATGTAGTTTGTTCGCAGGTCGAGGAAGGTTGCGGTGAGGCTTTCCGGGTGAAGAATCGAGTAGAGGATGTTACTGAGGGAGTAAGAAGATGTGGTTTGTGTCTGGGTGCGGAGGAAAGTGGATAGGTTTTCTGTTGTTTTATTTTTCTTTTTGGTCAGTTCTCGAGTCTGTCTGGAGACAGGTTGGAGGAGGGAGAGGGGTGAAGGGTGACCTTGTAGGAAATCCATGACTGCTTAATTCAGGTGATTAACAGAGAAAAAAAAACAAAAACAAATTTGGACATGCAGTCCCGCTGCCATGCGATGTTGGAGGCCGCTGACGGCGTTCAACGTTGAGTTCAACGCGCGCAAGGACAGGCCGTGTCTAGCGGTTCCAGTTCAGCAAGCAAAATGAGATGTGGACGAACGGAACGGCCAGTCCCGTCAAATCAAGCACTCTCAGTCGTGCGAACTCGGGAATGATCAAAGCGATGCAACAGCCAAGGTCGAACAAAACGCGATGTCACGTCGTCCAAGCTTCACTTGGCGCGTACTGAGTAGAGTGCACATCAGCAGGATTGCCATGAAGCGATTACGTAATCCATAGGTAGGTGGTTATTATCGACGACGGCTCTTCGTCCTGTCATGATGGAAAGATAGTACTACTCGTACAGGATTAACTGATTGATTGATGATCATCGCATTATAGACATCTATGCCAATAGGCCCGTATGTATGTACAGAAGACAAAATACCTCCCAGAAAAAAAACTCGATATCCAAACTCCAACTCCTGTGCAATGAATGGTCGCTGACCCCAAAACATACTGTACAGCACAAGCCAGACTTGTGCAAGACAGAAAAGGACCACCGAGCAACGCACCAGATGGATGGGTCATGCATTCCAAACATCCGGAAACATGGGCATCGCATCATGTACACGTATTATGGACTCGTACTCATGTCATCGCTTCTCGAACTAGAAGGCACACCGACAACGGCACGAAGGTCCTTGCGCGCGGCAAGGATTTCAGCTTCCATCTGCCGCATCTGGAGAAGTGCATCGTCCCTGAAATATGTCAGCATGAAAGATGATGAACCGGGCATTCGAGGAAACATACCGATCAGACTGCAATTGTGCAACCTCGCCTTGCGCCTTATTCATCAGGCCCACGACCTCCTCCATTTCAAACTCCGCCTCCCGGAGTCCCTTTTCGAGCTGCTTCACGCGCAGCTCCAGTTGCTCAATCTGAATCGCTTGGCTCAGAGGAACGGCTTCGCCGGACGTCGTCTGGTCCAGGCGTGGTGACCGACCGCCGGCAAACGGTGAAGATTCAGGCCGCGGTGACAGGGACAGCGGACTCTTGATGCCCATCCGGGCCCGCGTGAGGTTGGCATTGTGGCTATCCTTGAGGGCCCGAACCTCCTCTTCGTGCTTCGCCATTGCCTCCTCCGAGTGCTGTTGGGCGGTCATAAGTGCCTCCTCCAGAGTTTTGAGCTTGCTCTGCATGTCGTTGATCCGCATCGCGGACATCCTCTGCTCGCGGTCTCCCTTGGTGATGGTCTCGGCGAGTCGTTCACGCAGCGCCCGGTTCTGGTCCAGCCGCTGTCGGACTTGGCCGGCCACCTGCTCCGCGCGGCTCAGTGAATCTGGCGGGCTGTTCTCCGCCGCAGCTTCCAAGTCTGCCTGCAGCTGGTTGTAGGCAGCCTCCAGCGACGCGGATGCCGCCTGCATACTGCCCTCATCGTGCTCCTGCAGCATCTGGCGGAGCGACTCGGTCTCCTGCTCTGCGCGGTCCAAATCCATCTTGAGGCCTGCGAGACCCTTTTCACACTGCCATTTCTGCTCCATCGCATCGTCGGCCCGTCGGCGCAGGTGGTTGATCTCTTCTCGAAGGTTTCGAACCTCCCTCTCATAGCCATGTTTACGCGGCGGGCCTGGCTGTTGGGCCCGTTCCAATTCCATCTCCAAGATGGTGATTCGCTTCTGAGTCTCCCGCGCCTCCATCGCATGACGGGAGAGGAGGTACCTGAGCGTTTGGTGCAGGGCATCCCGCTGGGCTTCGACGTCCTTGACCCGCTCAGCCAGGGATTCCTTGGACTCGTTGCGATCCCGGTTCGAGACGGAGTTCGACCGTGAGAGGCTCCCGCCGGGTTTCATCGGCCTCCGGGCTAGTGAATTCGACCGCGACAGACCGATCATCGAGTTCCGCGGCGAACCAGTGAAGCCTCCCTCCTCCTCGGCGATCGCACTGATGCGGCCTTTCGAATGCGACAGGGAAGGGATGACCTCGTCCCGGAGATGGTCGCGCTCATTGCGCAGTTGTTCCAGCTCAACTCTCATTCCCGTCAACAGGTCTTCAAAGTTGTCCTTGAGCTGTCGCTCTTCTGCGAGCTTCCGCCGGGTATCCTCTAGGGCGGTTTCCAATTCTTTAGTTTTCGATGCCAAGTTGGACACCTCGTCTCGCTCCCGGCGGTACTTCGGGTGTTGTTAGCAATGGGAAGAGAGCATGGGATTGGCAAATAGCCTACGAACCTGTTGCATCTGGTTCTCCAATATTTGCACGTGCGACTCGCAAGCCATTCTTTTGGATCTCTCCTCTTGCCACCTCTGGCTGAGCTCTACCTTGAGCTGGGCACGTTCCTGCTCGGCCATCCGCTTCACCTTGTCAATGTCCTCGCTCTTTGCCCCATCGCTCGCCGACCGAATGATGGAGCTGGACCCGGAGTAATCCGAGAAGTAGTCGCTACTCCGCCGCTCGCCCTTGACCTCTTGCTGCAAGCGCTCCACCAGGTCCTCCAGTTCCATCTCTCTCCGGATGGACCCCGCTAGCTCCGCGCTGACCTCGCGCAGCTCTTTCTCGAGGTCAGCCACGGTCGAGGACAAGTCCCGACTCCCGGTGCCATTGCCGTGCATGGATCCCCTCGATGCTCCGGCAGGGGGAACGGGAAAACCTTGAAGGCTCTGGTCGCCGACTTTGTACGGCGAGCCCGCGAAGGGTTGTGCGAGCGGGGAGGGTAAAGGGGAGCGGCCGGTGTCGCTGATCTCGGTGCTGGTCGATTCGGCACCGGGAGACGACGCGGTTTTCCAGCCGAAGAAAGACGTGATCTTATTCCCGGGGGTCTTGGGCGGTTGCTTCGTTTCGGCAGAACCGGCGGGCATGCTGGGCGGCTCGATATTGAGCGGCGGCGGTCGGTTCGAGGGAGGGTGTAAGGCCATGGTCTCCGACCGTTTGTGACTTAAAGGCGGCGTCGCCGGGACCACGGGAATGATGGGTTCGCTAGCCAGACGGGTATGGACAGGGGTCCCATGCGGCAGGTAATGGGGGTCAGACGGCGCGTCGTCTGCGAACCCCGGGCCGCGGGCGGTTTGAGGCGGGGATGGAAAGAAGAAGGATTGGCCACGAAGGTCACTAAACAAAAGGCATGCTTTGGTTAATTGGGGCCGGATCAGGCAAAAAGTCGACTAAGATGAACCGCTCGGAGTTTTATATTTTTGGCATACGTCTTTGAGGGTTGCCCTTGGGTCGATTTCTTTGACTGCGGAGAAGGGAATGGGGATTGTACCGATGCAAGTGGTCCCTCGGAATCAAGGGCGAGGTCTCCCGCACGGTCTCAAGCTCGCGGACCCCGGGGGATTCAAAGGGAGTCGATAACCCTTGCGGATGCGGGCGGATCAGGGGAGCCGCGTCTGGCGGTAAAGGTTTCCTGCGCACGGAAGGATGTGATTCTCTGGGGGGCCGCGGAGGATGAGGGCCCTGCGACGATGGCACGTTCAGGGAATTCTTCCGGCGATGGAACAGAGAAGACGAGAGGCCAAGCGGAGGAGCGATTGGCGGTGGACTGGTGCTCTCCATGCTTCGGGCGACCAGAATTAGGGTCTGTGAGCTAGGTTATTAGACTAATCTATTGCCCAAACGGTCGCGGGCGTGAAGCCTCGGACACGGCGTTCTTTCCCGTTTTTTTTTTTTTTTTTTTTTTTTTTTCCAGCGGCAGTTCACCCGGATAGGGGGCAATGGCTGGGGGAGCTAAGGCAGGATCGTCAATGACATGGTTCGAGGCCCCTCGTCCCAAGACGGCCAGTGCGAATGATCGATAAGAAAAGAACAGGGAGAGGAGCGGAAACGGCTTTTCCCAGCCCAAGATAGGAATTCCCAAAAGGGGCGCGATTTTAGGGCCGGATTTAGGGCTTGCAGGATCCGCCCGGGGGTGGGGCCGTCAGAGAGCTCTGACCAATCTGCGTGCAGGCGGCATGGCCGATCCTTGAGCATCAGCATTGATTGGCTGGACAATCTTAGCAGCGGGGGCTGACTTGCATGAAGTGATGAACGCTCAGGGGCAAAGGGGTTGGTGGCCTGTGAGTGGCTGGAACTGCTGATGTATTGTACCTATCTCCCTCCGCGACGGGGATTGGTGGAGGGCGGGCTTGGCAGTGTGCTTACATCAGCAGCCTGGACTTGGGCCTTTCTTCCTTGAACCGTCCATGCACGCACTGTCCCTGCATGACTCGTGCGCTGCGTTGAGCCAAATTGTGTTTTGCATTGGCCTGCGTCAATCAAAAGTACTATACAAGTCCAAACCAGGAGCAGTTCATACGGCGCCGAGCTCCCGTCAATCTATCGCAGAATTTCAGGTTGGCTTTCTTGAATCATGATTCATGGGCCGTCGCAACTGTCGCGCGCTAATCCTTTTCTCCAGACCCGCAGGGACACTACACTGACACCCCAAAACAAAAATGCCCGTGCTGCCGATCGTTTGGCTGAGTGGCACAGTTGCATTCAAGCCGCCGTATGCGACGGAAATCTTATCTGAAAGTTGAAGCTGGAGAGAGCACTCGTCGATGAGGTCTCTGCTCGATTTCGTGCTGTTTCCCGTGGCGGAGGAGTTGACAAGTCAATGCCGAGGGAGCAAAGGAAAGAGCCACCATGCGCTCCTGCCCAGAACTCCATGCATATCCTGATTCCTGAGCAGAGCCACGAGCACCAGCAACATGCAGAGAAAGATGATACAGTAACATCACGACAACTCATCATCATATACGTACCGTAGTATCATTATTAGATGCAGGCATACACCCAACGCAAAATCTCTCGCTTCTTTCGCGCTCGAACCGCGCCCACCCGTCAGCAATGCGACCGCTATGCGGCGGAACTGACCAAAGCCTCGAATGTGATGCCTGTGCCGGTCCAGGGTGATCACAGCTATACCGTGCTGTGCACCGCCGAAGACCGCATCGAGGTAGTCTCGTTCCGCGTCCCAAAGTACGCGGTCAGCGATGTAGATATCCTCCTGGCACAAGACGTGCACGGCGACTTGGTGCCGTCGATTACATCCCATAGCCGGTTGGGAGATCGGGTTGATGGGTGGCTCCATGTCTACCAAATGTCCTACTGCAGCGGAATGACCCTGTATCAAATCCTGCGGCTTGGGACGGAGGGGCTCGGGGCAACCAAGTGGAAGCACCACTGCTTCATGAAGGAGCTGGCCAAGTACTATTGACCAAAAAAATCCTGCGGTCGCCGCGGATGGCCACGTGGAGCTGACACCGCGCAGGTACTTCGCGCGTGGCTGGAGGAACCCGGCGGTCATGGACAAGCAGTCTCTTGCGTCCAGCGAGAAAATCACCCGCCAGAGCCTCATCGAGCTGAGCGAGGCCCTGTATCGGTTCCCATACCTGCGTGACTTTGTGCGCAAGCTGCAGGCGAAGCTGCCGACGTTATATAGCGCAGATTACTCCCAGGTGCTCATCCACGGCGACCTGTCGCTGACGAACGTCCTCGTCGAACCGTCGACCTTCTCTATCAGCGGCCTGGTTGGCTGGTCGTACAGCTCGACGGCCCCGTTCGGCTACGAAATGGGCTTCATGCGCAAGATGACGCACCTCTTCAACAGCGACGGGCCCGACTTTGCCTACCGCGATGATCTAGAAAAGACGTTCTGGACCGAGCTCTTTGAGCAGATGGGCATCACCGATCTGTCCACCCGCAGCGCCATCCGGTACCGCGCCGAGGACGCCATGCACGTTGGTCTGATGACGTCCAACTACCTGGCCATGAAGAATGATGGCGGGCCTCTGCAGTTTATGGGCGTCAACGGGCCCGGATGGATGGAGGTGTGGCTTCGCTGAGGACTATTCTTATCGGTTATTTGTGTTGATGTACACTGTACTACTCTAGCTATGCGTTAATTAGTTCGTTTGCTTGGTTCTGACTTGTGTCTAATGCGACTGGTTCCATTGATTCTGCATTGGCCTTGCCCAGCATAGAAACGAAACCCTGGTCTTTGAAAAAGAACAATATGTACAGTCAAGAAGCCTCTCTTATTTTTTTTTAAGGCTGCATCATCGCAGAAGTTTGTCGCGTCGCATTGATGTGTATACCATTCTAGGGCCGCCATGCACCTCAAACTCATCCAAGGGAGGGGAACGGGGCACTGAATTGCAGCCCAGGATGTGTGGAGAGGGACAACCGTCATGATTCATGATTCAGAGAGAACTTCAGTCTCTCTTGAAGAAGACGATGACGGGATCTGCAATCCCAACTTTGACGGCAACGTAGCGCTTTGAAGACTTGTCTCTTGAGCCAGTCAGACAGCCGAGTACAGTAGCCTCCAAAACCGAGCTTGTCAACGATCTGGAACAATTCTCCTGATACCCTTCGGTTTGGTACCTTCCAGGCGATTCTGAGCCATCAATCCGGTTATATTCAATAATTTCTTCACCGCTGAACACTCGCAACTGATGCAAAATACGATAAAGTTGGAACTGATACTGGCCTTCAGAAAGCGGGAAAGGCGTGGCGTGGGTAAGAGCGAGAAATGCGACAAAGGACAAGAATCTTGACGGCAAAAGCTATGGGCCTTTTAAAGACATGAAGAGGTCATTAAAAAAAAAAAAAAAAAAAAAAAAAAAAAAAAAAAACGAACAACAAGTGCAAAAAGCTGGGGTATCAGATCCAACAGTGAAACATGAGACAATGAAGTCACTACAGGTATTCACCCTTCGTGAGATCGATACTGATGCATCCAAGATCGAAGGGGAGGTTTCTCTCAGCCAGGAATTAGGCTGCCGTCCACGGAAATATATCGTCTTAACGGTTCAGGGCTAAAACCAGCAGCAAGGGAGGGCGTGACAGTTCCAACTGCCAACAGTGGGGGAATGTTGAGGAACTTGATCGTCAATAAGGGATAAAATCAAAGTTCATCCGATCTAAAACAGTTAACAAGTGAATGAACAGCGAGAACATCGAAGATGCATACCTAAGAAATGACTCCAATCTACATCCGCATCCCGGGGTTCCTCTGCCCAGTAGATCTCCAAAAACTTCAACGACTGCAGCACATTCGGGATACGCGTCGTGTCGTACAAGGCCAGCAAGAGTGACCGCACGGTTTCACGGTCCGGGCCGAGCGCCTCGCAGCCCGCGCTGAACAGGGGAGTGGTGAGCATCACCCAGGGGCTGAGGCCGCTGCGTGGCACGATCTGCGTCGTGCACTCGAGGATGCGCCGGACGGAGTGCTGTACCGCGGGTGATGCGGCGGGAATCTTGCGCACGCGCCGGTAGATGTGGATCAGCGCCGTGTGCTGGAATGCCTCGTTGCAAAGCCCGAACTCCCGGATCGTCGCCTCGGAGAGCTTCTCCGCCACGCCCGGGTAGAAGGAGATATTGTTCACGCTCCGTGCCATCAGTTGCTGCACTGCACCTTCCAAGACTGCCGCGTGCCGCTCATACTCTAGCTCGTCGATGGGGATCGGCGACTGCCGTCGCCGCCACGCCACTGCCCCAATCGCCCGGAAGATGTCTGCTAGCCGCACCGTGAAGCCCCAGTAATCGTCCAAGTAGTCGGGTTCATCCGGCCGCAAAGTGCCTGCGATGATCGACTGCAGAGGTACGGAAATCTCGCCGATTGGCGGGCCGTTGCCATTCAGGGCCGTCAGGGCCACAATCGACCGGTACCACCGATCGAGGTAGCTGCGGAAAGGTGTCTGAGACGTCGGCGCGGATGCGGCCATCAAGGCCCGCGCCCCCTCCACGTGTGCCCGCCACGTGTTGGGGTGGATCGCACCGGAATGGATCTCCGCCAAGCAGAGCGTGCGAGCTGTCGCCAACAGCGTATCCGAACCCCGCAGACTCGGGTTCTGCAGCTCATTACGGAAATGCTCCAAGCTCCTGGCGATCAGCCGTGCAATTTCCGGCGCCGTTTTGACCGATTCTGTGTGGTTATTCACGGCCTCCAGGTGGATGGCCGACAGTGCCATTGTCGCGTACAACAACGATGGCGTCTGGAGGGCCATCGGCACGAGCATTTTGCAGATCTCACTTTGCATGCCGCGGTGGCACGATGTGATGTGCGAGGCATCCTGGATGAAGTGGTGTAGCAGTTTCTTTTGCTCCGGAGGAAACGAAGAGAACGGATCAATCTGGCGCACGAGTGTGGTTTCCACCTTGACCTTGGGGGTTGCGGACGGCGAGGATCGCGGCGGGGTTGACGCAGTCGGGATGGACTTGTCCGTGGTGTAGATGAACTCGCCTGGGGCATATTCTGTCTCGAGTTATGGAACAGTTCTCACAAACCGGACTCGGAAGTGTCGTGTCTATTTACCTAGTCGCCGCACCCCTGGCCCAACGGTTCCGAACCGCGAGCGGGAGAAGCTTCGACCTCCCCATTGCAGCTCGAAGGTGTATTTGCACTGCGCTCCGGCGGCTTTGCATCGCTCACCTAAAGGAAACTAGGGTTAGCTGTTGATCCGACCTGCCACGGCCGCGAGAAAGCCTACATTCGGGACGTTTCTCGTCGCATTTCTGCCGTCGTGATTTGCATCGCTTGCATCCGGTAAAGGATCGAGACATGGGAGTTGAGTCAGAACTGGATGCTTATCGCCGGGAAACGCCGGTCTCCAGTCAGCTATCCGTCGCTGCTTCGCAGTGCCGTGTGAACAGCGGACGTATTTGACGCGGACAATGACATCAGAAGGCACCGTCTGAATAAGGCGGACAGCGACAGGCCCATCGCAGATCGGAAACAGCTTGGAAACTCTCCGGTTGCAGGTGGAGAGGCTCCTCCACGCACTAAGCTCGGACCCGCGAAATCTGATCTTGGTGGATGACTAATACATACGTCTCGTATCATTCGGACTTCTATGAGTGCTGTTATCAATACTCCCCCAAGTAATGTATACATTAACGCTGAGCTCGCTGGTCTTACGAGCCACATGGGACCGCTTGGATATGTAGATTAACTCCCAACCGTGTAGCGGAGCCACTCTCCCACAGCCCGCAGGGCCTCCCATCGAATGGACTCGTCCGGGTCCGACATGAGCTCCATGACTCTGGTCTTCAGTCCCAACTTCTCCAATTTGGCACGCCGTTCAGGCACCTCCTTCACTAGGTGGCCAACGTCATTGCAGGCAATGGCCAGAACCTGCCGGTCGTGCTCCCACGACTTCGAGATGATCTCAGCCAGTTTCTTGGGCAGCGCGCCCTGGTCTTCGTCAAGGATGCGTCGCGCATTCTCCCGCCAGAAGATCGGATCGCGGTGCGGGGGGGACCACCGCAGATGGCCCGAGTTTACTTCCGCCGCGTACTCGTCAAACGTTGTCTGGGTCTTTGTAAACTCATCCAGCATCTCCCGCAGAGCGGTCAGGTCCTCCAGGAGGTCCGGGTCTGTGAGATGCCGTCCGGCCAGATTCGAAAGCAGGGCCGGAAGCCGGACGAAAACCGCCACCGGGAGAAGTGTCGCGCGGTTGGTCGAAAGAAGGTTGTTGAGAGTCGCAAGGAGCAGCCGCGTCGTCTTCTCCTTGGGCGACAGTCGTAGAAGCTGGGTGTAGAGTGCGACGATGTCATGCTCACTGTTGGCACCACTTAGCTTTGATGTCCCGGACTCGTTGGGGTTGGCTTACGATTGAAGTCCATCTCCAACCAAACCCCCCGAAAAGCTCAGCTGCCAAAGAACTAGCAGGACATGGTACAGGAGCTGCAACCCAACGCCGCCCCCAATCGTAGCATCCGCGTTTCGGAAGCTACTGGCGGACGACACTAGTGTTGAAGATGCAGTGTCCTTGCCCCCTGCTGCTGTCCTGAGGATATCTACAAGCGGGTCGACCGTTTCCTTCCGTTGTGCCCAGAACAGCTCTCTGGATCTTTCGTTCCGCAGCAAGGCGGAGAACCCTTGGACACCAATGTCTTGTAGTCCGCTATCTGAGCTCCGGGTTAAGGATGAAAGATATGAAAACAGTTGCGGGAGCGCGGCCTCTTCTCGGGCCGACGTCTTGGACGACACCAGCGCGGAAGCCACCAATGTCGTCAGGAAGGACGAGGTAAGGAGCGGGATCGGGTCCTCGGTCTTGGTCGAGTTCCGCAGCAGGCTAAGGAAAGGCTCGTAGGGATTAGGGTGGCTGGTGAGGGACGTGGCTAGCGACGGAACATCTGCACGACCTCATTTTAGCGACTGATACGATCAGTGCTGTGGCTCCCGGACCTCTCGTACCATTAATCAAATCGGCGGCCAAAACAAGCATGTACTGGATGATATCGGTCCGTTTGGCGGCCGACTCGAACACGCTCCGGCCATCGGGGCCCCCGGCCAGCAGGGTCGTATACCCCTTCACGTCCGCCTCCACAGTCTGCCAGCGCTGCTCTTTGCGGACCTTGTCAACCGCCTTGATCTTGCGGAGATGCTCATCGGTGATGTTGCCCGCGCGGACGGCGCCTTCCCACGGGATCGGTCGAGCGCGGATGTTGTTTTGCAGCGAGCTGAGGTAAGTCGGCGGCTCCAGCGACATGGTCGACCGAGATGTACGCAGAGGGATTGTAGCTCCGCGCGGGCGATGAAGTTCGGGAGAGCGTGGAGAACGGGGTTGGGAGCTGGTTGGCGGGCGGAGATTGATGCCTGATTCCTAAGGCTTCACGGGTATTCGTAAACCATTGCTTCGCCAGCGTTGCTTTCCGCCCGGCCTCTGGTCGTCGCACATCGCATTCGTTGCTTTATTTTTTCGCTCGTTTGCTTTATGTGGCGTCGTGGATGTATTCCGCTGTTGGATCAGTCTTCGGGTGCTGCTCGGCTTGAGGTTCAACTCTGCGCCCGCGCCAGTGCCGTCGGATTTGTTCCGCTACAGCTGATAGACAGGTCGCCATCATGTCGAATTCGCAGTCGGGCAAGTCAAGATGGGGCATGACCACGCTTCTTCAGCAGGCCGTTTCCGGGGTTGAGTCCCGGTTGGATTCCATCCTGGCGAACGAGGAGGACCTTCCTAAGAAACCGGCCAAGGAGGAGCATAAACCAGCTGGTACGACCAAATGCGCTGCATACTTAGGTCGGGCTCTGCGGAGTGGCTGACTTCTCGCAGTCTCCCGGAGCGCGTCTACTGCGCGAAAAAATGATCGTCTACAAGAGCGCCTGGCGCGCGCAATGGCAAAAACCCAGCAGCCATCATCAGTTAGTAGTCCACCGTCTTCGACCGGTGCGCCCTCGCCAGCGTCATCTCCGGCCCCGGAGGTTCGCTCGAGTATCGACAGTACCCGAGCAAGTCTGGATGATGCCGGCCTCGCACGATCAAAGTCGACCGATCATACGCCCCGTTCGGCGAGAAGCAGCCAAAGCTTGGAACAGCCCCGGATATCCAACGACTTGTCGCGCAGCGAACAAGGTGAAAGTCATAAAAAAGATCAAAGTGATGATACAGAGCCCGCCAAATCTACAGAGCCCGGTGTAGATCCGACCACCGTGGCCGACAACGACATTGTCGTTACTAGTCCTGTGGAAGAGACGGACTCGGCACTTTCGCGGCTTCAGGCGGAGCATGCGGCAGCGGAACAGCAGTGGCAGGACGAGATGCATCATTACATTGAGAAGATCGATGCGTTGCAGTCAAAGCTCAAGTATTTGGCCAAAGAAGCCGCTGAATCGGCCAGAGAGGCCTCTGCAGCCGCGGCCCCAGGCAGTTTAGAAAGGCAGCTGGCGGAGAAGGACGAGCGTATCGCGCTGCTGATGGAAGAGGGACAAAAGTTGTCCAAAGTAGAGCTCGACAATCGCACATTGATCAAACGGCTCCGACAGCAAATCGCAGAGAGCAACAAAAATGAGCAAGAGCTGAAGCGCCGAACGGCCAAACTTGAAAAAGATCTTGTGAACGCCGAGGCCCGCGCAAAGCGCGCTGAGGCTGCCGAGCGAAGAGCCCAGGAATCCCTCGGATCTCAGTCCAAGGTGGCCAAAGACTTGGCAGCCGTCACGTCTGAGCGAGATTCCCTGAGTGCGATGGTAGAAGAGATGAAGGGTCAGCTCGCCCGAGCCGTGGCCCGTGCCGAAGCCGCCGAGTCCAAAGCGCAAGCCGACGCTTTGGAGAAATCGCAGCGACAAATAAAGGAGCTAGAGGACGATCTTGCCAATGCCAAGATCGAAAGGGAGATCAGCGAAGAAAAGCTCAAGAGAGAAATTCGAGACCTCAAAGACAGTCTAGAGCGCGAGAAGGAGGGGGCTCGGGTCCTGGAGGCCGAGCTGAAGAGTGAGCAGTCGGTGCTCGAGAGTAAAATGGAGTCTCTACGGGCCAAGGCCGAAGAGGTGTCGTCGAGTGCTGCCGGGGATGCGCAGGCGAAGCTACTCCGACAAATCGAGACGCTACAGACGCAGTATGCGGTGGCCAGCGAGAACTGGCACGGCATTGAGAGTTCACTCTTGTCGAGGTTGGCCAGTGTGGAGAAGGAACGGGACGAGATTGCCCAAAAGGAAGCCGATCTACGACGAAAGACGCGGGAAATGGTAAGAAAGGTCTGTGACCTCGGTTATATAGACTAACATTTTTCTTCCCAGAGTCTCAAAGCCAAGAAAGCAGAAGAGGAGTTAGAAACTACAAAGGAAGCCATGGATGAACTGAACCGGAGCTTGCAGGAGAGCATGCAAGAGGTGGAGAAGCTGAGGCAGCGAGTCGAGAAAACCGAGAAAGAACTGGCCACGGCGAGAAAGGAAGCCCAGGAGAAAGAAAAGGCCATCGAGGCGGCATGGGCGCAGAAACTCGAAGAGGAGCGGGCGCGATGGAGAGAGCAGACGCCCTCACCATCGAGTTTCCTCCAAGAGCCTCGTGCGGCATCGCCGGTGGCCTCTAACCGCCGGTCGATGAACCTTGAGCCGCTTGTTCCCGACAGTCGGCCGGCCAGCAGACGCTCCTCAACTCTCCCCGCGCAGGTTGCGGAGACAGCTTCGCGAACGAACTCACTCCCGACATTTAACAACGCGGGCTCGCCGAACCCGTCGAATCCGACTCTTCTACTCGCTCCACCGATCCACACTCTCGAGCCGGAGGAATACTTCACAAGCCCCGCGACGCCGGCAACTCCGCCGACTCATGGGGCGCCGACCATACATTCTCGCGGCGGCGGCGCCAACGACATCATTTCTGTGTCCACCGTGGGAGCGGGGCCCTCCGTCCAGCTTGTTGAGCGGATGAGTGCGACAGTCCGGCGCCTGGAGAGCGAGCGGGCCGCTACAAAGGACGAGTTGGCGCGGATCACGGAGCAGCGCGATGAGGCGCGCAAGGAGATCGTCGAGTTGATGCGCGAGGTCGAGGAGAAGCGCAAGGCGGACAGCCGAGTCGCAGAACTGGAGGCCCAGGTGGCTGACTTGGATCAACGGTATCAGACCACACTCGAGCTTCTCGGGGAGAAGACTGAACAGGTGGAAGAGCTCCAGGCGGATATTGCGGATCTCAAGAAGATCTACCGGGAGCTCGTTGACAGCACCATGAAATAGAGTGAGGGAGGGATGATCAACGCCATATACCACTTGCATGAACTGGTATTCTTGTACAAATAGAGCCCTGGGATGCGGGTCATGCGTTGCATGTAGATAGGTTTTTGCTGTCATGATGTTCAGGATTCTTCATACTCTTAGGGCAATTCTATACCCTCCCGTTCAGCGGTCTGGATAATATACGAGCGAACCTGATCAAATGCTGTCAGCGAGAAATGTCGCTACTTCAGACCACATGAGAATACTTACCTTCTTATCCGGTGCCAACTCAATGGCATAGCGCCCTTCATTATCCCTCTTATCGAGCTCTGCACCCGCCTTCATCAGGAAAATAGCGGCATCGCCGTGCCCTTCCGCGATGGCATGATGCAGGGCCGTTAGGCCATCATTATCCGTCGCGTTGACAGGGCTCTTGCCCTCTTCGAGCAGGAGCTTCATGAGCGGCACGGAGCCTATTGCTGCCGCGCGATGCAACGGGAGCTGTCCGCGCTTGTCCTTGACTCTGGCGCTGCACTTGTTCGCGAGAAGGGTGCGAACGGTGGAGATGTTGCCTTTGGAGGTTGCGAAATGGAGGGCGTTCTGCGGCACATTCAGCTTGGAGAACTTTCACGAACGACAAGGGCGTCTCGTACCTGACCTGTCGCACTTTTCATATTCACATCGGCGTCTTTACGCAGGAGGAAATCAATGATGGCGTCACCCTCGGCGTTCTTCAAACTTGCGGCGATCATCAACGGAGTCCACCCCGATGAGTCCTACACCACCATTCGTTTCCACGGTCAGTTCCGTTGCCCCGCCGAGGTGACGGATAGTACTGACTGTTACGTCTGGGTCGAAATTCTTCCTTGAAGCCAACAGCTCCACGACTGGTAATCGGGTGTACGCCGCCGCCCAGTGGATGGGGAGTCGTTCATCGTCGTCTTTGAGTGATGCAAGTTTGGGATTCGCCTGGTATGTCGAGTTAGCGCATGCACATCGCTCTTGGTTATCGTACGTTCACGGACATTGAGCAACGATTCCACCACGGCCGCTGGCGATGTTGTCAGTTTCCTTCGATGAGGGGACGCTGCAGTCGGGTCACGTACTTTTGCCCTCTCGAGCAGCTTCGTGGATTGCGAATTTCTCGCTGTGATTGGGGTCCATTCTGTCCGCAGAATTTGAGAGTAGAAACAAAAAAAAAAGATTACAAAGCGACTTGCTTCGATGCCCGCTTCAGCCTGGACAGAGAGAGCCTTTAAAGTGAAGCGGGGAGCTAGGCGGAGAGGCCGGCTGAAGTTGAACCAGTCGAGGCGCGTCAACTGGCTTGAACCTTTATCACCGCCATCAATCAAATCAAAACTCCAACTGTTTAACTTTTCATCGTCAGCGCGTTTCCACGCCTCATGTCGCCCGTATAATCTTAGCCAGCAACAATCGCCCGGGTATTCCGACCGTCCCATTGATCTGCAGCTCCGACGCGGTCGGGACCCTCTTTCTTTCGCGAATCGCACGATATCTGAGTCGCATCTCCCACGACCTTCTTCAGCAAAATGGAGGTCGATGATAGACTGGACACCGTCAGCAAGGCGGTGTGCACGTCCGCAAAGCGCACGGCCGAGCTTTTCGGCTCTGACTACCTCATGGTCGCGCCGTCGACGCTCCCCGACGGTTCCATCGGGTTGTCCTATCGAAGAAAAGTCGAATACGACGACGTTAAGGTATTGCCTCCGTCACTGGCTGAGAAACAGGCCAAAGCCGCCGCCGCGCGCAGCAAGCGTCCGCGAATTCAACCACAACCGGACCAAGGCACGGGCCCTCAAAGCGGCTCATCTACAGCGTTAGTCAAGCGGAGCGCCTCAGTTGGGGCCGATGCGGCAGGAGCTGGCGCTGGCCACGCTCGCAGTTTGATTCAGCGACCGTCGGCGACGCCGCAGCAGAGACCCGAATGGCACCCGCCGTGGAAGCTGATGCGAGTGATATCGGGCCACCTGGGCTGGGTGCGCGCTCTGGCGGTGGAGCCGAACAACGAGTGGTTCGCGAGCGGCGCGGGTGACCGGACGATCAAGATCTGGAACCTGGCGACGGGACAGCTGCGTTTGACGCTGACAGGCCACATCTCGACGGTGCGCGGACTGGCAGTGTCACCGCGACATCCGTATCTGTTCTCCTGCGGCGAGGACAAGATGGTGAAGTGCTGGGACTTGGAGACGAACAAAGTGATCCGACACTACCACGGCCATCTGAGCGGCGTTTACACCCTGGCGCTGCACCCGCAGCTGGACGTGCTGGTGACGGGCGGGCGAGACGCCGTGGCGCGGGTATGGGACATGCGGACGCGCAGCAACATCCACGTGCTGACTGGCCACCGGGGCACCGTGGCAGACGTCAAGTGCCAGGAGGCCGATCCGCAGGTGATCTCTGCGTCGCTGGACTCGCACGTTCGCCTGTGGGACCTGGCGGCGGGAAAGACCATGTGCGTGCTGACGCACCACAAGAAGGGCGTGCGCAGTCTTGTCCTGCACCCGCGCGAGTTCACCTTCGCCAGCGCCAGTACGGGTAGCATCAAGCAGTGGAAGTGCCCCGAGGGGGCCTTCATGCAAAACTTTGAGGGCCACAACGCAATCATCAACTCCCTTGCCGTCAACGAGGATAACGTCCTCTTCTCCGGCGGTGACAACGGCTCCATGTCCTTCTGGGATTGGAAGACGGGCTACCGGTTCCAGAGCCTCGACACCACCGCCCAGCCGGGTTCGCTCGATGCCGAGGCTGGCATCATGTCGGCCACGTTCGACCGCACAGGTCTCCGCTTGATTGTCGGCGAGGCGGATAAGACGATCAAGATCTGGAAGCCTGATGATGAGGCCACGCCGGAGACGCATCCGATTGATTGGAAGCCGACGCTGGGAAGGCAACGCTATTGATTATGTCCTTCCTTCAGAGATTCTGTACGGTTGGAACGGTAGGAGTTTGGCGTTAAGGGTTACCAAGTGAACTCTATGCTATTTCTTGACCCGAAGACTGTAAGATGATTTGTGTATAATACAGGGGTATCATCATCAATGCTGTATTTCATGCCAATACATTGAACAACCAATTAGTCAAACCCCAACCCTAACCCCTTCGCTTCAACATCATCCCGAAAAGCAGCCTTGACATCCTCAGCAGACACCCGGAGTCTGATCCTTCCGTTTCGGTCGCCTCGGTATCGCATGTTCACGCCCGTCTCCAGCGCGATGACCCCGGCATTCATGAGCTCCACGGCCGCGAAACCCATCGCGCCAACCCGGGCAATGCTTCCGTTGCCAAGCAGATGTTCCTTGATGCTCTGGCCCGCGACGCCCGCGATTGAAACCGCCGCGTCCGCAATGCGCCGCGCTTCGTCCAACACGTCACCCATCGTCGACTCCGCGACCCCGGTTCGGCGGACTCGCGCCAACAGTGCTGCGAGGAACAGCTTGCCCGCCAAAGGCAAGCTTCGCAGGAGCTGCTGCAAGGGTGTGGAGGTCGTTTCTTGTATGGCTTGTTTGATCGTGGCGATCGTCACTCGCGTCAGTGGTGCGCTTTTTCGCTCCTTCTGCGGGCTCTGTGCCATCCCCGTGACTTTAGCTCCCGTTGTTTGGTTCCGGGCTTGTTGACGGCCGGGCTTCTTGCTCGGTGTCGGGGGAAGGGATTCGTTGTCGTCGTCTCCGTCCACCGCATCCCCTCGCTTGGCGGCGGCCTCGTTCGCTTGCTCCGCAATCTCAACCGCTCGACGGCAAATGTCCAACGCTCGCCGAGCGTCCCCGCTGACAGCGGCAACCTTCCTGCTCGCGAACTGAATTGCGTCCGGATCGACGATGTTACCCGGGATGTTAGAAAGCCGAGACGAGATGATCTCCATCAAATCCGTATGCTTGTAGCCAGGAAATGTGACGCGTGTCAGACCCAGGCGGCTCGAGATTTTGTTGCTGAGCGTCCGCTCAGGCAGGTCCATGGTGTTTGCAACGGCCAACACGATGAGACGAGAGTGTCGTCGCGCGGGCCAATTGAAGAAGTTGTACATGACCGACTGGTTCTTGGTCACCAGCTGGTCCAGTTCGTCCATCAGGACGACGCACGGCACTCGCCGTGGTGATGGATGCGAAAATTCCCGCTCCAGGAGGTCGAGAGCATGTGCCGGCGACACTCGGTCTCCTTTGA
The DNA here is from genome assembly GCF_041956625.1 of Thermomyces dupontii. Taxonomy (NCBI): domain Eukaryota; kingdom Fungi; phylum Ascomycota; class Eurotiomycetes; order Eurotiales; family Trichocomaceae; genus Thermomyces; species Thermomyces dupontii. Next base: position 1,072,597 of record NW_027192312.1, on the reverse strand, counting down.
GAGCTTCCCAGAGCAGAGAGTACGCTTGTCGGGGGTCTGTCACTTTCATACCGTTAATCTCTACGAAAATGAAGTCGTCCAACTCCTCCGCCAGCACGGAGTTGTTTAGTTGAGCAACGACTTCTCTCACGGTGGCCGTCTTGCCCGTTCCTGGCGTCCCTGAAATATAGATACACGTTCCGGTGCCTTCACTGATGGCTGCGCTGAGATGAGTGTAGACCGTCTCGAACTCGGCATCTCGGCAGGGTAGTGAGCTGGGAACGCTCGATACATGGAGCTGTGCACGAGCCTGCCGATACGGCGAAGAGGTAAAATGCGACGGTGACAAAACGCGGGTCCCGAGCGGCGTAAACTCAAGTGGCTTCTTCACTACAACTCTATAAACAAACATATCAGCGCAGCTATATCTCCCATTCCTTAGACAAGACTTACCGTTTGCTTGTCGGCGTGGTTATTGTTTTTCGTCTCGACTGAGGAGTAACACTGATCGCTGCCGTCCGCTGCTTCTTCGGAGTGGCGGGCGGTTTGTCTGGAGCCTCGGGTTCGACATACTATGTGCAGCACGTTAGCACCGAGTCCGATTCTGTCCTTCCTAGAACTCACATCTTCATCCACCGCTTTTCGCTTCTTGGTCCTTTTCAGCTGGGCTTTGAGCAAGTCAATCAACGCAAACACGCTCTCCTCATCGCGTCTATACACGTCCTCCCACACAAACTCGTCCGTGTACTTTCCAGTTCGCTGATTGACGCCGCGACGGCATATGACGCATTTCCGATACTCAGCCAACGCCTCCTTGCCCTTTGGGGGGGTTCCATTAGGGTACTTGGCGTAGAAGGCATCCTTTGACATGACGATGCCCTTGCCATTGATTGACGTGAGCGGATTGATGTTGAAATCCAGGGTCAAATACTGCTCATTTGGCAGAGCATCCGCCCGTTTCTTTTTTTTTGTTGTCAGAAACTCGTCTGGAGACACGAACCACATGATGTTTGCCGATTTAACCATTTCTCCTTCTTCCTCTTCATCCTCCTCCTCCAGAAATTCGGTGATCATGCCCACCCAATCTCTGCCCTGCTCCGGGGACTTGAGGAGTACTACCTCCCACAACCAACACTGAAATTTGCCCATGCGCGCGCCGATAATTCTCCTGTTGTGTTTTGCCGTCGGACGCGCTGAGCGACGTCCTCGATTTGGAGTGTCAGCTTCTCCATCTGCGGACTGCTCGCATCCCTTTGCGTCTTCTGCCTTCGCATCTGTTTCCCCCTCGTAGATCCACTCCCACGGGTGGTCTTCAGTTCCAAGCTCATCATCCGAGTCCTCGTGAATCACGCCGCCTGTAAAAAGCCATTGTCGGGCTCGGTCTCGAATGTCACGGTGACCTTTTTTGCCAGCCATGGCGTCGCTGTTCGTTTCGTTGTTGATCGTCAAACCTCTCTGGACCGAATTACGGTTCGCCTGAAACGCGTCGCGACGCGTCCTGCCCAGATGTATATTTCCTAACTTAGTTTAACTAACTATAGTGTATATGTATACTTGGAGCCTTTCTTAATTAGGCTAGCCCAATATTCTTCGGCTAAACCTTATTTGTCAATCAGTTAGTTACCCTAGGTAACTTTAGCAAACATCCATGTCCTCTCTTCATCTCTTCCGCACGCAAGTTCGTGATTGAACTGCATATATGCAATCAGCGAATTAACCAATTCAGTAATTAGTATTGAGTTTCAATGAACGAAAATGACAAGCTCAGTGAAATTGCGATTCATTGTCCCTCTTGTCCATTGTGGGATTTTTATGCACGTCAGATTGGCAGATTCGGCAAGAGCAACCAGCATATCACCTTCCTTCTTTGCTCCAATCCAGATGATCTCAGAATTCCTTCATAGACTCCTCTTTCTTACCTCTACTCAGGCGTCACTGAACTTCCCTGGTCTATGCGCAATCCAACTCCATGGCTGAGATGACCATGACAGTCGTAGATCTAGAGTACGTTTCCTGCTGGTTCAACTGGGTGCAGTGCTCGGACTGGATCTGCTAACAGTCACAAGTCATGAAAAAGTCGGAGCTAAGGGTATCATCTCCTCTGGCTACTACACTTGCTATAGGCACACTGACCACAAGTAGAGTGGCTGTTGCCAGGCTCTGAAGGTGCAGCAGCCACCCAGCGGCAGGTTCCCACTGAGCCTGCATCATTGCGGCAGCAGAAAGGGACTCCCGGCAACATTTCGGCGTCTTCTGCTCAAGGTTCTCCTTCACAGCCTGAGAACAGCAGCTCCAAGAAAGGTCTCGGGGTTGCTCCGCGTCTCAACGCACCCAGTCGGTTTCCCAAGGACTCAGATGCAAAAGCAGCATGGAGAGCAGGGGTTCAACCCTCAGGTACGTTTCTTCGACAGGTATGATTGTTCAGGAACTCAATATTCGCCAGACACGATTTTGCTTCCAACTTCATTCAGCGCGTACAAATCAAAGTAAGATAATCTGACTCGAATTGCTCAACGCTAACCGCGGAATCAAGAATGATGGAAGCCGGAAGAGAGATCTTTGACATCCGCGAACATGGCCATTTCGACCTGTTCGAGCAGATATCACGAACCACGGGAGCATTCGTGAGAACGTCATACAAGGACCGAGTATGCTAAATGCTTCCTAATTAGATCCCCTGCTAATCCGATCTAGAAAGTCGGCATATGGGGCGACCCGCAGCAAGTTGAGGCTGCGAAGGTTTTCCTGTTGAAGATACTGGCACGCTGCAACGCCCGCTCCAATGCCCGTAAAGTGCACAACTGGGCCAAAATAAAGGCGTTCTCGGCTGTTTCGGAGGATCGCCTCACACACAAGGAAGAAAAGGCCATCGTCACGCGGACGCTCAGAAAGGCACCAAACTGGGACGCCAGAAACCAGGTAAGAGCTCCCGTTTCGTGCCAGAAGGTGGCCGTTGCCCTAAGTAATCGCATAGCTCTGCTTCTTATGGCCAGAAGACGAGCTGCCGACAAAGGAGGTATTTGGGAAGGAACTCCAGCGGCTCGATCCCATCCGAAATGGGTTCAGATGCACCATCTACAGTTCGGACGAGTGTCCAGGCCTCATTCATTTTGCCGGCCCCAAGGATCGGGAGCTACAGCAGCTCACTGAAATGCTCCGAACAAAATGGCAAGAATCGCTGGCAACCTCCAGCGTGAGATCAAAGGTTTACTTGCTGGGAATCTCTCACTCAGGGCAACCCCAAGTCACTGTCACGGTGCAGAAGCTTCACGGCCTCTCTCGGCCATCTTTCCATCGGGTTTTCCAACAAGATGAGGAGGGCTATCCTCAGGACTGGATCGAAACCCTTCAGTCGAAGAATAATACTCGACTCACAAGTGCCATCGAGCGGTCACTCCGCTGCTTGCCTTTTCTCAAAGGGGGAGTACGTATAAGAGTGAATATTGGATCCTTCGTCCTGGACAAATACCGCAAGCCGAGAGATGAGCAGGCTGGGTACTCTTTTGAGGAGTTTCGAGAAATGTTGCTTCAGGAGAAGACTAAGGGCCGAATTGTGCCTGGGTAAGAATGCCTCAGTGTTGGGACTGCACGCAACTAATCAGAATCTCAGGCTCGACCTAAAAGGACGCAACCTGATGGACCGAGTGGCAGCAGCAAGCGACCTTCTTGAACCTCTCCAGTCGAGCACCTTGTCTCCCCTTGAAGCCAATGTCTTACATACGGTAAATTTCGAGTTCTCTGGCGATCGGAACTCAAGCTTTCGCCTCGAAGTGGATTTTGAAAAACATGCGTGCATGAAAGAATTCGAGGTGACGCAAGTTCGATGGGTGAGAGCGAATTCGAATGGCCACCTTGCAGACACCAGGCCATTTCTTCAAGCTGTGATGGTCAACAGCGAACAGTAAGAACTTCGGTTCAATATCTGGAAGTGTCATAACTGACTTTAACAGCGCCGACTGGCAACTGGAGATTCGTAATCTCCAGAGTCACGATTCGTCCAACCCAGACAGCATCCCCAAGCCGATGCAGAAATTTGCACACCAGGTGGGCTTCCGGCCCGGGGTGAGCAATGAAAATCTCTCGATGAAACCAAAGAGAAGAACAGTATACCCCGGAGACGCTCCAGTACGTCGCATTATCGAGAAAGCAGCTGTGCAGTATCGCGTTAAGGGCACCAGCTATATTTTGGAGATTGCGCGTTACGACGAGTACTGCTGCAGTGATATTCTCCAGGCGAAGCCCGCCCGTCCTGGCATGTCCGAAACGGCCACAAGCTCCTGGGGCGCGTCGTTGTTTCGGGATGACTGGGATAAATTATTGGCGGACTGCACCCAGCCGAACGCTGAAAAAGACCGTTCTGCGGCAACCCTGAATGCCTTTTTCGCCCCAAAGCAAGGTGCGGAAGAGGCTGGAAACGGATTTAAGCAGTTCATGAAGATTACCGATAGCATTGCCAGGCTATTGAGTATGAAGGACTTTCAGCAGCGTCCGGAACCAACGACGGAGAATTCCACCGGATCCAAGGGGGCTCAGCTTCTGGGAGCAGAGCTGGGGACTATGTTCTGACCCCGTAGTACGGGCTCTGCGATTCATGCGGGGGGTTCATCTTTACGAAGCATCTCGTACTTGCAGTATTCTCGCTTTCTACATGCACATTCATCGATGGTGTTGTATTGTATACAGTCAGGTTTGATATTCTGCAATGAAATGGACATCATCCCGACGGCGCCGTGGCAGCCTCCCCACGTAAAACCTTTTGTCGAAGAACTAGACTCGCGTCAGAAACATCTCCAGAGAAGAGGAGTGACGAACTCACCATCCTCGACAACCCTCAGATTGGCACTCTTTCCACCAACGATCTTTTCCAGATCCTGCAAATTCGACTCTAATTCCTTGACTCTTTTGTTGTAGAACTCGATCGCTTGCTCGGCGGTCTTTGTGGCTCTCTTGTCAACTCTATCCACGACTTCAAGAAACGTAGGAGGGAAAAAACAAAATAACCGACCTTCTCGACATAATACCCCGTCCCAACATCCACAATCACCTTATTCCGATCCGCCAGCTTCCCGCGCACATACAACGAGCTCGTCAACGGCACGAGGATCGTCCCATCATCTCCACTCCTCCCACTCTCCTTCGATTCCCCTTCTCCTTTTGTCTTGCCAATCACCCCGTCGTTGATCGACCGCACACAGTCCCGGAACTTGTTCTGCGCGGCCCGCAGCTTCGCGTGCGAGCTGGTGAGGTGTTCGAGTTCGCTGGTTAGGCGGGATTGCAGGCTACGGAGTTGTGGGAGAGAGAGGGTTGTGATGTCGACTGCGGGAGGAGTACGGTTTGTTAGTTCTCGCCTTTGATTTGTTTTCTGTTTGAGGGGAGACTGGTTTGGGGGGGTGATATTTCTTTATTACCTGCTCCTTGGGAACCGGAGCCAGAGCGGCCGGGTGTTGTTGTCCTTGCAGTTGTTGATGTTGTCGATGTGGATGCGGGGGGTGGCATGGCTAAAGTACTAGTAGTACAGTACTTTTTTGCTTGTGGCGATGGTTTTTCCGGGATTGCGTGGAATCTGTTAGGTGGTGTTGGAGTGTTTTCTGATGTTTTGTCTCGTCGCGAGATTTCGAGAGGAAGAGGTTTCTTTAAAGAAAAGTTCGGTAGCTGGTGGAGAGGTCGAAGATCTGAACAAGTTTTGTTTGGTGCAGATCTAAAATCTTCAACCATCCACATGGCCATAGGAATGGATGGAAAGTACTGTTGTACCTATGAGCACAAATGCTCCAAATGCCAGCTCACTGAGCGGTGATCAATGAATCATTTCATTGAATCTCTAGTCTAGTAGGCTACTTATTGTACAGTGGAGAATACATATATACTACAAGCTCCTCGTCATGACAGTCAGGGGAATCGAAAAAATTACAACCTCCCCAGCAACGACTGCACAAACCCCGACAACCGGGAGACTGGCACCCCCTCACGCACCCCCAGTCTCCGACACTGCACCTCCACGGTCTGATCCTGCTTCCAACCCCTGCCAACGACCGCGATGACCGGGTACCCGACCAGGTCCGCATCGCCGAATTTCCAGCCGATGGGCTTTTCGCGGTCGTCCAGGATGGCGTCGATGTTTGCCGCGGCAAGCGTGTCGTAGACCGTCTCGGCGTCGGCTTCCTGGCCCTTGGTCGGGATCACAACCGCTTCGTAGGGGGCGATCACCCGTGGCCAGTTAAGGCCGCGGTCGTCGGAGAGGATGCCCGCGACGGTGGCGATTGTGCGGGATACGCCGATGCCGTAGCAGCCCATTTGCATGGGGACGAGGCGTGTGCCGCCTTCGCTCGTGTCCAGGAGCGATCCCTCAACCCCGACTGTTGCTTCCAGGACGTCGCTGTAGCGCGTGCCGAGGAAGAACGTGTGTCCGAGCTCGACCGCGGACTGCGTGCGCAGTTCCCCCTCGCCGCAGTGCGGGCAGCGGTCCCCGTCAACGACTCGCGTGAGGTTCAGGCCGTTGTCTGTACCGGGGAATCGGTCTAATCGCGCAAACTCCACGTCATTAGGCAGGAGCTTGAGCTCCTCCGGAAGCCCGCTCAGCGGGGGGCGAGAGTAGATCTTCACCTGCGCATCGTACAGGTCGACGACTTTGAAGGTGCCCTCTTCCGTGCCCGTGGTTGTACGGCTCTGCAGTTCCTGGTACCACTTGCCGAGGGGATTGTCCATGCTAGCGTCCAGATCGATGCTCGCAGCCGCTGCGACGGCCTTGACGGCGTGGGAATTGATTTCCCGTTCCACCGGATCTGCTGAATTTCGCGCCGTGTATTTTGGGAACCAGGCGCGTACAAGGGTCCGCCGGTCCTTGGACACAGCCATCCACAGCCCAGTTGCAATGGCAGGTGGCTGCTCGACCCCGACGCCCGTGACTGACGGTTCGCTCGCTTTACCCTCGGTTTCAGATCGGGGAATGTGCGACCGACCGTCTGCGATCTCCTCGTTGAACGCGTGCTTGCAGTGTGAGCAGCTGATGACTGTGTCCTCTCCGTTCGGGCTGACAAAGTGAAACTCGTGGCTCAAGTTTCCACCCATGTTTCCCGAGTCGGCTGCTGCAACCAGGTAGGGAATCTTCAACTCATCAAAGAGCCGCGTGTAGGCTTGCCGTACTGCTTCGTACGTCTCCATTGCGGTTTCAACGCTGAAATCGAATGTATACAGGTCTTTCATGATGAATTCGCGCCCGCGGAGCAGGCCTTGTCGCGGACGTGCTTCGTCTCTGTACTTCCTAGCTGCGAGCCATCATGCAATTGATGTTAGAGATGATCTTTATGCGGCACAGCTTGTGGGCAGCCTACAGATTTGGTAAACGCGAAGGGGCAGGTCTTTGTATGACCGGACAAGGCCGGAGACTAAGGTGGTGATTTCTTCTTCATGCGTCGGTGCCAGCAGAAACCGCGATTCTTTGCGATCTTGGAATTGGAACATCTGCACTTGTCAGCTCCACGCGGGCGAATGGTTGGATGCATGATTTACCTCGGAGCCGCCTTTTAGTCGACCTGATCGCTCCCAGAGTTCCTGCGAGGATAATGATGAAAGCGACACTTTTGATGCGCCTAGCTAGCCATTAGTCTACAAATTCGACGATGGACGCTCGTAAACATACCCAAAGATTGCATATGCTTGTCAATCAGGCGTTCGAGCTTCTCTTGTACTCGCAGCCCGAGAGGCAGCATATGGAAGATGCCAGAGTAGGCCTGGCGCAGAAAACCAGCTCTGACCAGCAAATCGTGTGCATCTTCTACTGCAATGTCAGCTTGAAATCTATCTGCAGCTCCAGGTTGATTCATGCATGCCTTTATCGGCCTTTTTGGTGATGCCTCCGGTAGGGATCCAGAATCCTGATGTTCGCGCTCGCCCATCACTCTGCAATGCACAGTTCAGCAAACTGCTAGAACACTGGTGTTTGTTCTAGGTTGTAGATACATTGATTTGCCGTCTGGAGGATCGCGATATGTATAATGCTACTTTGGGTTGCCATGGCCTAAGGAGCCCCGAGATCCGACTCGGGGCTCGAAAGAGACCGCTGTTCATGACTAAGAAATCTTGTAAGGACTGGAGAATGGCCGAATCTCCAGATACGAGCGGTTCAGCATCGAGTTTCTTCGTCTTCGAAGTTGTTGATAGTTCAAATCTGCTGAATGCTGATAGGTTGATCTTATCGGCGATTGGAAAACTTTTCTCCGAGAGTTTCCCGATTTGTACAATGTTCGCAGAAAAAAAAAGCTTTGCAGGACCTCGACACGACCACAGCTGCCATCAATGGCAAAAAGGAAAGGGAAGCGCTCTTCCGGAGCGGCGGCGGAACAGGCCGGCGCATCAGTCTCCAAATCGGATCCCGCAAATGCTGCCGACAAGCTTCCTTCCTTCGACGAAAATGCCCTGTCGAGCTTGACACAAAAGATCGAACAGAAACTCAAGAGCGACGAGGACGCGAAGAAGAAACCGAAAAAGAACAAGAAGAGCGCCGCGACCACTCGGAGTGATCCGAAGAAAGATCAGAAAAATGATCAACCGCAGAGTCAGCAAAAAGGCAAGAAACGCGACCGCAATGGTGATCCTATCGAAAAGAACGACAAGGCGGCCGAGGCGAAGCAAGATTCCTCGACAAAAAAGGATGACGATGTTTTGCGACAGGAGATTCTAAAGCTTGGAGGAAGCAAGGAGGATTTTGATCTTGTCGCTGGGGTTGAGTCTGCCTCCGAGGTTGAGGACACTGCTAAAAAGGGCGGGAAAGGCAAAGTGGACGAGGATGCGCTGCGGAAGGAGCTGAAGAAGCTTATCGGAGATGCCACGCCACAGGATTTTGAGATTCCGGACGATGAGGCCGAAGAGAGTGACCAAGAGCAAAGTGAAGATGATGATTCATCCGAGTCGGAAACTGAACAGGCGCCAGCTGCCACCAAAAAGTCGAACGACGAGTCCCAGAAAGCCGAGACCCAGAAATCCGGTGGAAAGGATGGCACTCAAGCAAAGGTCGACGCTCAAGTGCAAAAGAATGCCTTTCCCAAAGAGTACTCGAAGCTGGTCAGTTCATACCGTTCCCTTGACAAGTATCCCCTGCTAATGCATAGCAGACAATAATGCCCCGATCCGACTGGTACAATACGGAGCTTCCCTCTCTTCCTACTCCCAAAGCGGTCACCGCACTCCCTCAATTCTTTTTGGACAAACTCCGGAAATACGCAATGGACCTCCTGGAAGAAGAAAACCGAAAGTATAACGAAATCCAACAAAATCAATCGTCGTACAAATTCTATTCCACCATCATGACGTCCGGAACGCTCAGTGACAAGATCTCGGCGCTCACGCTGGCCGTGCAAGAGTCTCCGATTCATAACACCAAGGCGCTGGAGAGCCTTATCTCGCTTTCGATGAAGCGAAGTCGATCTCAAGCAGTCGAGGTCTTGCGGGCGCTTAAGGACATGTTTGCGCAGGGCTCAATTCTCCCCAGTGACCGCAAGTTGAAGGCACTAGGAAGCCAGACTGCCCTGGCCGCTGCGTTCCAGGCAAAGGGGTCACCGGGAACCAAATGGACCGAGAGGGATCCGCTACCGGGAGGGATCCAGAAAGGTCATCTCATTGTTTGGGTCTTCGAAGACTATCTCAAGAAGCAGTACTTTGAGGTGCTCAAGATTCTCGAAACATGGTGCAATGACGAGATTGAATTCTCGCGCAGTCGAGCCGTTACGTACGTGTACGAGCTGCTGAAGGAGAAGCCGGAGCAAGAGGCCAACTTGCTGCGTCTCCTGGTGAACAAGCTCGGAGACCGGGCCAGAAAGATTGCTTCGCGGGCGTCCTATCTGCTGCTCCAGCTGGAACAGGCTCATCCGTTGATGAAGTCGACCATCATCACCGCGTTGGAGGAGTTTGTGTTCCGGCCAGGGCAACCGCTGCATGCCAAGTACTACGCCGTCATCACCCTCAACCAGACCATTCTCAGCACTAAGGAAGAGAAGGTCGCTTCTCAATTGATAGACATTTACTTTGCGCTATTTGTCTCTTTACTCAAGTCGCCAAAGGACCAGGTAACGCCAAAGGCCAAACTCAAGGCCAAGAAAGGAAAGAAGAAGAAGAAGGGCAAGTCGACAGCGGAAGAGGCCAAGCAACAGCAGCACGATGATCAGATGAAGGAAAAAGTCATCTCGGCCGTGCTGACTGGTGTCAACCGTGCCTATCCATTCGCGACCTCGGATTCCGAGCGCCTGACCAAGCACATCGACACCCTGTTCCGAATCACGCATTCGTCCAATTTCAACACCAGCATCCAGGCGCTGCTACTCATCCAGCAGCTCACGACGACGCACCAGGTCGCCGCGGAGCGGTTCTATCGAACTCTCTACGAATCCTTATTGGATCCACGGGTGGCTACGTCGTCGAAGCAAGCGCAATACCTCAATCTGCTGTATCGCGCGTTGAAGGACGACTTGAACATGCAGCGGGTCAAGGCGTTTGTCAAGCGCATCATGCAGGTCCTGGTGCTTCATCAGCCGTCTTTTATCTGCGGGGTGTTCTTCTTGATCCGGGAGTTGGAAAAGAAGTTCCCGAGCTTGACATCGCTTGTCGATGAACCGGAAGCAGATGAAAGTGATGACGAAGAGGTATTCCGAGATGTACCAGATGAGGAGGATGAAAGGCGATCGGTCAGCACGGCTGCTACCGATGAGAGTTCAAGCCGACCGAAGCGGACGGGCTATGATCCTCGCAAGCGAGATCCCCAGCACAGTAACGCCGACAAGGCCTGTCTGTGGGAGTTGGTAAGTCAACGATCTTGTATTACAGGGCCCAATTTTTCTGACTGGTTTACAAGCTCCCGTATCTTGTCCACTTCCATCCCTCGGTCTCGGTCTCAGCATCCCAGATATTGAACCATGAGCCATTGAGAGGCAAGCCTGACCTATCTCTGCATACACTGTCACACTTTTTGGATCGCTTCGTGTATAAGAACCCCAAGAAGACGCAGAGTCTCCGGGGCTCGTCGCTCATGCAACCGCTCGCCGGCGCGGATATCACCACCGGGAATATCCTGGTTACGGCCACGGAGGCCGCGAAGAAGCAGGAGCCTCTCAACTCGGAAGCCTTTTGGCGGAAACGCGCGGAGGAAGTGGACGCAGAAGAAGTCTTCTTCCACGAGTACTTCAAACGCGTCAAGAAAGACAAGCCGAGCAAGGAGGAGAAGGAGAAGAAGAAGAAAGAGGCGCGTGGTGGCGATGAAAGCGACGAGGAGGCTGAGATTTGGAAAGCGCTGGTGGAGTCGCGGCCCGAGTTGGAGGCGGATGAGAGCGACGACGATGTGGACCTGGACGACCTTGAGTCGGCTTACGGTTCTGACGAGGGGGGGCAAGAGAACGAATTCGACGAGGGTGTCATCTTCAACGACGAGTCCGACAAGTCAGAGGAGTCGGATGCCGAGGAAGACGATGTCCAGATGGAAGACGCGGACCATGTGTCGTCCGTGGGCGGATCGCACTCGCACGACGAGGAAGACGACGACGAAGCGCCCGGGTTTGACATGGACGTGTCCGACGAGGACGCGTTTCGGGGCAGCGATGACGAACTGCCGTCGGACTTGGATGTGCCGGCGTCTGCGGAGAAAGACGCGCCGTCGTCGAAGCGCAGCAAGCGGCGGAAGCTACGACATTTGCCGACCTTTGCATCGGTTGATGATTACGCGGCGCTGCTGGAGAATGAGGATGATGGGCGGGTGTAGACGTCCGACTCACGACTGCATGTTCCGCGATGTACATACATGAACTCATTAAAATACTACGCTATGATCCAAGCATGATTGTGATGGGGTCCATTATGCAGAGTCTCGGTAGATAAGTTTCTCGATTACGGTAACTTGCAAAGACATCCAACTTTATTGGTCGGTCATTAACAGGGCGGCAACATCCTTGAACCAAGCATAGCCGTTGATGTGTCCATGTATTGATCAATTTATGAGGTGGCAACTCCCAGAATTCATCACTGAGGTTACGCCGGAATGCATAAAGTTTTGAGTCGGAGTGCATGGAAAACATCGAGATACTCCATGATCGCGTCAATCGGAGCGAGTAGACAATGCAGAGGAAAATAGACAAGTTTCAATGCAGCTGATCGACTTGAAATATCCATGCAGGGCGATCCATCTGGAAGCTGAGGACGTTGCAGGGAGATTGATTCTCGTATTAAGCCTTCCGTATCGAGTGTAAAGAACGAGAAAACCCTATCTATTCTGCATCGGGTTTAGCGTATTTAGTCAGCGATCTTGAGTCCCCGCTGCAGTGAAGCAGAAAGAATGACGTCATCCGGTTCTCCCGCTTGGACGGATTTGAGAGGGAGAAGCCAAGAGCTGCGAATTCCAGCAGAAGCCCTTCACTCCAGATAAACTCTGATAAAGGTTCACAGGTGCCTGGCAATAATGACGGGAGATCATCGTCATGGATTCGCAGCGAATCAGGCCATCCATCTTCTCCAGGATCAGCCACTAGCATTGAGGTTTTCTTGGGTAAAGACCTGGCTAAGAAGAAGGGTTTGAAGCTTGAGGGATCTAAGCATTGGGAAGGTTCTTGGCTGGCTTGTCATTACTTTCAATACATTAATTAGATACCTACCTGAGGTACTATAATGGAGTCCTCTGTTGAAAAAAAAAAAAATAAAAAAAAAAAAAAAAAAACGGAAAATCGGAAGAAATGACCGCCTCAGGCATCACTTGCTCTGCAAGCAGCCTTACATACATACGGTTCCGTGCAGAACGCCAAATGCAAAATAGTAAATGATAGGCATGGATTATTGACAACTCCACGAGTCGTCTCTGCACAGGACCCGTGGGTCAGTCAAAGCAAGCTTCATCCCTCCCCAGTGACGGTGCCTTTTGACGTCGTCCCGAGGCCCAAGCACGCCATCAACGCTCCATACAAGGCATTGTTCACGCCTACTAGCATTAGCCTTACCAAATCCTGCCGGCCATTGCAACGCTAGTAGTATTTTAGCTTTTTTGCTCGCGTGTTAAAGATCGGCCCTAGTTCTACTACTACTACTGTATTCAGAGATTTCAAAGAGATCTTTGATTTCTAAACTCGCCTCATTGAAAGGTACGATCGGCACTTGCAGGCCCTCCAGTTCTCATCAACCGCTCTCACGGTCTTTGTAGTAGTCACCATTCGAATTCTCCTCCAAGGCGAATTCAATCGGCCAGCGTTGAGCTGTTGATCAATCCCCGTTCACTTCGCCATTACATGCATCCCAAGGCGATCTTCACGCATTCCCAGTGCTCCCCCGCGGCCCAGTTCCTCCGAAAGGAACGCATGCGATTGTTGAAATGGCGTTAAATCCACAGTCCAGCTCCGACACCGACCGCGAGTCCATTGTGGTCGGCGCTCCGAGGGTCGATTCCAAGGACGATGTCGAGCACAAGCCTCGCCGCAACAGCCGTGTGGCCGGGCGGGATGCCGGCGAACGAGCCACCGTCGGGAAGCAGCTGGAGCTCGAAGCCGAGAATGCCATCAAGTATCGGACTTGCAGCTGGCAAAAGGTACTGCTCTTTTAAACAAACGGTTTGGGCTTGATCTGTTCTAACCATATGCAGACGGCCGCTCTGCTCTTTTCCGAGTATATCTGCCTGGCCATCATGTCGTTTCCCTGGTCGTATTCGATTCTGGGCCTCGTTCCCGGTTTGATTCTCACAGTCTTTGTCGCCCTGGTCGTGCTCTATACCTCTTTGATCCTATGGTGAGCTCCATCATGGTCAATCTCTTACCCTCTGCTCATGAAAACAGGAAATTCTGCCTGCGACATCCCGAAATCCGCGACATCTGTGACATTGCCCAGTATCTGTTCTGGGATTCAAAAATCGCCTGGTGGCTGACTGCGACCATGTTCCTGTTGAACAACACCTTCATTCAGGTATGATTTTCCCCATGCCAATGGCCATGGGTCAGGATCTAACAGACTCAAGGGCCTACATTGCCTGGTCGGCGCTCAGTATCTCAACACCATGACAAAACATGGCCAATGCTCCATTCTCTGGGCCGCCTTGACCGGCATCGTGTCGTTCTTTGTGTCGCTGCCTCGCACGTTCAGCGGCCTATCGCAGATGGCGACCGCGTCGGCAATTTTCACATTCGTCTCCGTCATGCTGGCGGCCATTTTCTCCGCCGTCGAGGACCATCCGGCCGGCTACAACCCGGACCCGAACGCCGACCCGGGCGGTGAACCCATCGTGCGGGCGTGGCCTGCCCCCGGCACGACCTACGTCGCGGCCATGAGCGCGTTCCTCAACATCAGCTACACGTTCATCGGGCAGATCACGCTGCCGAGCTTCATCGCCGAGATGAAGGAGCCCGAGGAGTTCTGGAAGTCGGTCACGGCGGTCACCATTGCCGAGATCATCGTGTTCAGCATCGTCGGCGGCGTGGTCTACGGATACACGGGCAACCAGTACATGACGACCCCGGCGTTTGGTTCGCTGGGCAACGAGGTCTACAAAAAGGTGTCCTTCTCCTTCATGATCCCGACGCTCATCTTCCTTGGCGTGCTGTATGCATCGGTGTCGGCGCGCTTCATCTTCTTCCGGCTCTTCGACGGCACGCGGCACAAGAGCAGCCACACGGTCCTGGGCTGGGCCTCGTGGGCCGGCATCCTGGCCATTCTCTGGGTTCTGGCGTTTATCATCTCGGAGGTCATTCCGTTCTTCTCGGACCTGCTGTCCATCATGAGTTCCGCGTTCGACTCGTTCTTCGGCTTCATCTTCTGGGGGGTCGCCTACTTGCGCATGCGGCATGCCGACTACGGGCCGGATTTCTACAAGACGCGTGGCATCCGTGGCTGGGTCGGGTTCCTGGTCAATGTGTTTTTGATTGGGGTGGGACTATACTTCCTGGGACCGGGCACATATGTGAGTAGTATTCCCCTCGTCGATTCATCATTTTCCGAGCTAACAGGTTGAAGGTTTCCATTGAGAGTGTGATCCAAAGCTATAGAACGGGGAATATAGGACAGCCATTCTCATGTGCCGATAATGGTCTGTGACGATTGTCAACGTTTAATTAGTGTCCTGTGTTAGTAGTAGACTGCAAGTTTGATGTGAGAATGCCCTCTCATACCGTACTGTATTCCGTATTCTTGGCTCAGGCTATCGTTGTAGTCTCCAACTTGCACTCCGATTGGCCAATCCTATTACCAAGTCCTCGGGAAAGTTTATCTCCACGTGACTTTCCCGTTATCAAAGCTTTCATTATCCCGGTATATTTCCCAGTCGACGAACGCCGCCCGCAAATTCCCCGTGTCGAGCTGTAAAACGACCTAGCATCGATTGAATAAATTTGTTGCCGGTCATGTCGGCCCCAGCTGGAGCAATGTATCGCGGAATAGGATCGCGGGCGCAATGGCGCCAATTGCGGACGGCGGCGGTTGCTGCCAACTCCTACCACCATCGAGCAGCTCCTCTCCAGGCGGTGAGGACGATGAGCAGCGGCAGCAGCACGCCGCCATATCGTGCTGGGAGGACCATGGGCGGCAGCAGGACGCCAAAGAGATCACCGGTCCGATATGCATCGTCGAGTGCGACCGGCCCGCTGAAGCGCACGCCGTTGTACGACTTGCACGTCGCGCGTGGCGCCAAGATGGTGCCGTATGCGGGCTTTGAGATGCCGCTGCAGTACGAGGATCTGTCGCACATTGAGAGCCACAAGTGGACGCGGGAGAAGGCGAGCTTGTTTGATGTCAGCCATATGTATGCTTCTTTTAATTTCTTTTTTTTTTTTTTTTCCTTTTTGCATCCAGTGTGTACTGATTATTTGAGTTTAGGGTTCAACACCGACTCACCGGCCCAGGGGCCTTGCCGTTGCTGATGAAAGTCACCCCCACGGCCCTCGATGCCCTAGAGACGAATCACTCAACGCTGTCGTGTTTCCTGGATGCTGAAACGGGGGGCATTATTGACGACACGGTGATCACCCGCCAAGGGCCCGAGGCGTTTTATTTCGTGACCAACGCAAGCCGTCGGGAGGCCGACCTGGCGTTCTTGACCGCGGAGATTGAAGCGTACCGCGCGGCACACGGCGCGGAGAGTCTCCAGTGGGAGATCCTCGACGACCGCGCATTGATCGCGCTGCAAGGGCCCCTGGCGGCATCGTTGCTGCAGCCTCTGATCGATCCCAGCCAGGGAGATGCGAACCTCGAGACGCTCTACTTTGGCCAATCGCGGGAGCTGCGCCTCCGTTTGGCGGACGGGTCCACGACCCCGCAGCCGCTGCTCATCGCCCGCACGGGCTACACCGGCGAGGACGGGTTCGAAATCTCCATCCCCGCAACGGACAACCTGCCGGAGCGGGTCACCGAGACGATCCTCCGCGCGGAGCACCCACAGGTCGTCGAGGGCGGCCCCGGCCCCGGCCCCGCCGTCCGTCTCGCCGGCCTCGCCGCGCGGGACTCCCTCCGCCTCGAGGCCGGCATGTGCCTCTACGGCCAGGACATCACCCCGTCGCAAACCCCGGCCTCCGCCGCTCTCGCATGGATCGTTTCCAAGGACCGTCGCGACCCTTCCTCCCCGCGGTCCCGCTTCAACGGCGCCTCCATCATCCTCCCCCAGCTCGCCTCGCCATCCTCCCTCCCCCAGCGTCGCATCGGCCTGACTATTGAAAAGGGTGCCCCCGCCCGGGAAGGTGCCCTGATCGTCCCCGCCGACCTCCTGTCGTCCTCCTCCTCCCCCACCGCCGCCGCCGCCGTCCAGCAGCACCAAATCGGCATTGTCACCTCCGGCCTCCCCAGCCCATCCCTCGGCGGTACGAACATCGCAATGGGCTACATCAAGACCGGCTTCCACAAGAAAAACACCGAGGTCGCCGTCCTCGTCCGGAATAAACTCCGCAAGGCCACCGTCACGGGCATGCCGTGGGTGCAGACTAAATTCCACCGTCCTTCTTGACTTGACCATTCCATTCACTACTACTCTCAATCAATGTCTATGAGTAACTCATCAAGAATTTCATCATGTTGTGTTTTCTTTGCATGTATTGTAACTGTTAGTTGACTAAGCGTTCTAGGACCTCTTTGTATGATGACTGGTGACTCACTAGTGAAGAGCGTTTCCGTGACGCGGATGAGAATTCCGCGCAACGTACAGAGCACATAAATATCTCCCTCTTTGTCGAGCTGGAAGATTTTTCTTTTTCTTTTTTCTTTTCTCCCCAGGCAAGGCAGCATTGCTGTTCTGCTCCCTGTGGAGGTGACTGGCCAACCCAGGCTGGTCCCGATGATACAGGTCTGTCCTCTTGTTCTTGCTGCCGTCTGTCCAAGGCTCAAGAACCTGATTGCTCAACTCTTGACTTTGAAAGAACAATGTCATTGCTAAACATAACTAACAGTGCTCATCAACTGTTTGCCATCCACTCTATAACAACAACCAACATCCGGAAAAATCAGGGTATGGATGCCATCGTCAACCACGTGGCAAGTATTTGACCCCCGACTCAGAGCAAACAACCTCCCAGCAATAATGCTCTATATATAAGTACAGGAAAATCAGAAAAACAAAACATCATGCCATCGTGAATGCAACTTCGAAAAGCACGAGAAAAAAAAAAAACGTTCCGACCAGTGAGAGAGGATCCGGTGAGCGGCAGTCACACTTCCTCGACCGAGTTGCGGCGCGAAGTAGCCCGAGATCCCGCGTAGCTGTTTGCACGGCTGCCCGTCGCCTGGCGGATCCGCGCCGTCTGCTGTGCTCGAGCGAACGAGTTGGCCCGTGAGCCTGTCGGCAGGCGGGAAAGACGGCGGCCATCTGCATCGGTCTCTGCACGAGCATCCGACAGCTGCTGGGCAAACGGAGACCGCTTGCGGAGGACGTGTCCTTTCCAATAGATCGCATACACAGCTGCCACCAGCGGAAGGGAGATGAGAGTCAGAATGATGGATGCCCAGAACAAATGCAGTCTGCCTCCAATATCTGCAAAAGCGAGCTGGTCAGTTCTTGACTCCTTGATCACAAAGAAAATGCAAGTGACCCACTCTGATAGAATGGGATGGCAGGCACCGTGAGAACACCGGCGAGGAAGTCGCGAGCCCAGCCATTGCCACCAGTCGCCGACGCCGAGTACGGGCCATAGGCACACACCATATAGTCGATGGTGGCCATGTAGATGGCGTAGTTGGCAATGCCGACAGCGCCGGCGAAAAACATGCTGCCCGACCAGTGGATCGCTGTTCCATATCGAGTCGTCCAGGCAAATCCAAACAGGCCTGCGGGGAGGAAAGGGGCCGTGTACAGCAGCCACCTCAGCCGAGACTCGTACTGAGCCTTCTCTGAGTCGGGCTTTGCACGACGCTCTCTGATGTTGAGCTTGATCGCAGGGATGAAGGAAGCCCAGGCGAGAAAATATCCGATCAGAATGGGAATAAACGCCAGTCCCAGGGCGATCTTGGAGAACTGCCACTGCTCATAGACCAGCCCAAAGGACTGGATGAACATGAAGATGAGGGCGTCGCTGAACCCACTGAGCAGAGACAGCGTCAGGACGATCGGCTCGGTCAGAAACATGTGGAATGGGCGGATCCAGGTGATGCAAATCTCTCGGAAGGAGAATCGTTCCCAGAATGGGACAAGCTCGTTGGGGCCGTAGACGTTGGCGCGTTCCCCGGTCTTGCGCATCCGTCTCGCAATTCGGTCCATCATCACGGTGGAGCGGGTCTCGGGCACCATGATCAGGTGCATCAGCTGGACAACACCGCCAACAATGAGCTGGATCCAGATGCACCAACGCCAGGGGAGGTATTCCTCGCAGAAGCCACCGACGATGGGACCGACGACAGACCCGGCAACAGACGAAAAGACTACGAAGGCGACCGCGTACTGCTGATTGTTGGCCTCCCACATGTCTGCGATCATGCCGAGAGTCACGGAGCCGCCGGCCGACGACAGACCGCCGAGGGCGCGACCGACCATGATCGAGGCAAAGTTCGGTGCCAGCGCGACGGGCAACTGAAAGACGTTTACGAGGAACAGGCTGGCCTGCAGGACAGGCTTGCGGCCGATTTCCTCGCTCCAGGGGGCCCACAGCTCGCAGCCAAAAGCGTACATGACGAGGAAGATCATGGCCCCGCAGCGGGCGGCCTGCATGGACACGTTGAATTCTTCCGAAATCCCCGTCAGGGCATTGGAGTACAAGGAGGTGTTAAAGTTCATGGACACCTGCACCGCAAAGATGACGGACAGAATGGTCCATTTTTTCCAGGTTGGGAAGGAGTACCCGAGTTGGTCGTAGCACTCCTCTTCTTTGAGCTCGATGCGATCGTGGAAAGAGGTGTCGACCTTCTCAGTTTGTTCGGCATGGGTGACCGCTGCAAGCACGCGGGTCTCCTGGTCATCGTCCTTGGGAACGACGTGGGGCGGGAGCCCATCTGCCTGCGTGGCTGATGAGGTTTCCGAGCCGTGCAATTGGCCGGGCCGGAATGCGGGGAGAGTGTTGGCGGAGATGCCTGATTTCTCGGCCATCGTGGAAGAGGAGAGTGTGTTGGAGCTTCAGGGAATCTATTTAGAGAGAGCGCACCGAGAAGACCTGAGTCAACGAACGAGAAGGATGATATGGACAATGGTGAGAAAGAAAGAAAAGAAAGAAAAGAAGAGGGAGAGAGGGGGAAACGGGGGGAGAAATAGGCTCGCTTACAGATGTTGTTCCAAATAGGAAGGAACGAGCAGAGAGCAGAGAGCAGAGAGCAGAGCAGCGGCTGGGGATCTTGTGACAGTGAAGTCTCTGGCGGTGATTGTGTGAAGGTATGAGCCTCAGCCAGCTTTCAAAGGAATGACGAACAAAGCCGTGGTATCACTTCACCATGAATACTCTGGGTTGAAAGTTAGTACTGGAAGATGTGCAGGTGGCCACATGGAATCCAACGCACTCAATGCCACGCCCGGTGCAGATGGATTGTGCATGATCTAGGAGCAAAGTTGACAAATAAGAGGGATTTGCCGGGGCCCCAACAATGGGGGATGTAGTGCTCCCGCTGGGTCAGTTACGGTGGTGGATGCTAGTAGTTATTCCATGAGGAGGAGTTCTTCCCGGTGGACCGTAGTAAACTGGGGGTGGTAGCTTCATTAAATCGCAGGTAGTCTTTATGATTGAAAAATTCCGAGCGAGAAATTGCATATTAGTATTGCTGGGCCCAACTCAATGATCCAATGTACCTTCTCTATCCGTCCTCTACTCAGAGTGCTCTCAGGGCAAGTTCCGATCGAGGTACAAATTCCTGCTTCGGGATTGGCTGGTGGAAAAGGCTAAGCTGCACTGCTGTGGAAATACAGTTTCGGTAACTATAGCGATTTTAGGAAGGTTCCTAACAGTTTAGGGCGTCTTGGCAGACCTGCATGATCTGCAACCTGCATCCCACCGAGCCATGGCTTCCCGAAAGGGCCCACTTGGGGCTTCCGTTCTGGTGGCTCTTTCTGTGTTCAGTCATGGTCTTTCCTGAAAGCAGCCCAAATGGCCAGAAATCAGCAATTCTACATATCTACATATCTACCTATTTAGGGACAAGTTGTTGCCAAGAGAGCAGAGTACTGTAGTTAATTGGGAGGGAAGATGGGAACGGAAAAAGGAAAGTACTTACTCTCGTTCCGATTCCTACAGGAAAAGGAATTGCAGTGGGCAAAACAGCAGTTGTTACCGCACAAGGCATGTAGTACTGTATCTAATGGCTACAGGTAGTAGTAGTAAGTAGTAGGTAGTATGTCATCCATCATCATCATCAGACTAGGACCCGTCCTGCAGCTTGCATCGGCTGTATCGGGTGTGAGAACGTGGCCCAGCATTCCTTCGCAAAGGATCCTAGCCACTCGCACTTAGTCGTAGAATGTGGAGCAGTAGCTCTAGTATGCATAGTACAGAAAACCTGTGAGTTTTGGGCCTTGTGGCAATGGCATAGCGAGTGATTTGATCTCATTACAGGTATAGGACGGGCTTAAGCTACCGGTGGCTCTCTCGGGTCCTTCGAGTCGGCAGCCCGAAAAATTTTTCGCCAATGACGTCGCCTCAGGCAACATGAAGAATTGAGCTTTCTCATTTGTCTATCGACAAGTCATACCTACTAGGCTATCGCTCGTTCCATTCGGGCATGCTGCTGCAGCGATGCAATCTCTCACAACGCTTTCTCTGCGGATGGATTAGACGCTTCTCATATGGGAAGAAAGGCCGCTAATGCAGCAGTCATACAACCATCGGGAGACGGGGACTGCTCCCGGCCGAGCCTGTTTACTCACAGAAACCACGGAATCTACACAAATGACGAAGTACTACATGTTACAACCCCGCTCGCTGGTCCATACTCATGATCGGTTACAATAAGTGCCGACCAGCATAAAACCAATCACGATGGAATATCGCGGAGGATTCAGTCAACCTCACGTCATTGACCCTCTGCTCCCGGCGTAATTGGGGATCCCATGGGGTAGGAAACCAGTTCCTGTCTCGCAAGACCCAAGAAACACTACGTCGGCAAGTGTAACGACATGGCGTTCAAAGGAACCGTACTGCATACTATAGCGGTGAAATGACTTCAGGGACGGAATGGAAACGGAGACCGGTTTCGGTGTGGCCGGATGTTGGAGAAGCCAAGTGATCGACACAGGAATTGCCTCGAGCGTCGCGACTAGAAAATTCTTCAGCTTCGACTGCATATTGTGGAGTGCCAGCTGGACAAGTTGATCTCCGAGTACTCCGTATGCTGGGCCATGACTAATCGCTCATCCGAAGCGCCAAAGTATCAAAACTTGGAGCTTAGTATGTACCGGGAAGATGATGATTCGCTTCGTATTGCATTGTAACCCTACTGCACATCGTGCCCTGTCGATTTTGACTATCGAGTTGGCTGCCAGATCAGTATCTGCCGAGAGTATTTGATCCTATTCATACATTCTCAAACAACAGATCACAGCCCTTATGGGTGAGCATTTTAAGAGTACAGTTGCCCACTTGTTAAGGTTGGCTCGAGGATCGACACTGCTTCGAGAAAAAGCCTCGCCTCATCTGTTGAGTTCGTAGTCTCGGATCATACCGATGCAACAGCAATCGGAAGACTTGCGGGTTGATGCCTGTGAGTCCTCAACAGTCAGCTCTAGGAACCAGCAAGTGATTTGAGCTGTGTGAGGATCTGGGAATGCCATACTAACCCTTGCGTCGCTCAGGCTGTCGACAGCAGAAGCCTCTTTCTTTTTCAGGTCAACGGCCGAATGTACCGTGCATGCATGAACAACTCGATCTTCGAATCGAGGTTCTAGATGTCCATACTTTGTCTAGAATCAGATATTGAGTCGAAACAGCGTCAATGACAGAATAAAGTGACACGGGAAGATGAATTGACCATTTGGCGGCGCAATCGGCTCGTCGGCCTTCATGTTTGTCCGACTCGAAAATAGACGGGGTCAGCATCACGGTAATCCTTGTCTCCAGGCGCGACCGCGCGCGATTGTGTATCCCCGCGTAATCGGAACGCCTTCTCACCGCAGCGAAGCCGCCTCTATGGTTTTCCTCCGATGGTAGGGCATCCCTGTTTAGTGATTCATGGTTACTCGACTTCGTTCCAAATCGATGCTCAAGCAGATGACGTTCTTTGAGGTTTCTGAGGAGTCAACTTGGGCAGATGTTGTGCCATCCATCAGGTTGAGCAGACCCGACATCAGAAGAAGCTCGCGTAATTGCGTCGCGTTACGAGACACTGCTTTCCATATGAGAATTTTCGATTTTCGATGCACGCATCAACGAATGCAATGGATTCCCAGACTGCTACATTGCAATCACAACGGACATGGGCAAACCGAGGTAGGAGTCACCCAACACTTCCGTGCCGGGTGAAACTGAACTCAGGACAGGCTGAATCATGACAGCCACGAAGGCATTCTGATGGCTATTGAGACTAAAATGGAAACACGAATCATTCAATCAGAACGATGCAGACCCCAAATCAAACTCGACCTATGCAGTAATGCGATACAGTTCACTTGAAATGCCCCTCGCTTAAAGTGCATGACCCGTGACCGTGAACCATTCAGCAAGGGACTTCCTGCAGTTAGACTGGTCATTTGGGGGTACCAAATAATTGAAATGAAAAGATTATCGTAAGAATTATTATCAAATCCATTCTCCTTACCTTGAATGCCTCTATCGCTGACCGTTCTAGCGAACGTAACTTCCCGGTGGTCAGTTTCGCCAGGGAATGATCACGGGTGGGAATCACCCATGTCCATAGTGTTGACCATGGCTACGACTGGGTCATCTAGCTCTGATAAAACACTGTCGGACTGGTTTGTAAGTTTATGTTTGTCTCCGGCGTCAGACTCTGTGAGCTTGTCAGCCACTCTCGTCCGACGATTCACACAAGCTTCTGCGGCCATGGCAGCGTTAACATTGCGACCCGGGACTGGACTGGATATAATGCGGCAGCGGCGCCCAAACCCTCTGTTCATGCCATGCGGAGGGTTAAGGTGCGGTATACCTCGGAAAACGACAGCACGCCTGTTGTTGTTCAGGGGTCGCGGTTGGCCAACATCCTCCGGTTCCCCGCATCTACATGTACCGCGGCAGAGCGCACAGGCTTCATCGTCATATTCATCCTGATTGTCTGACGATGCGACATCATCTCCAGAAGAGTCGGAACTTCCCCAAGCCGTCTGGAACGAATCGGAGCTCTGGGGCCGCAAAACGAAGGAAAGGAGACTCACCGGCTTGGACTCTGATTGAGCCTTGACTTTGGGGATTTTCTGTGTCCATCGGCTTCGTGTCGCGACTGACGACACTGTGAGAAACGGGTGAGTTGCCTGCGATTTCGATGAGCTCTGGTCTATGCCACGACGGAAAACGTGAGGCGGGCCACGGACCTCGGGTGGGCTCCATAGGTTTCAGCTCGAGGAATGCAGGGTCCTTCGGACTCCTTCCCGTCAGGAGATGCAGCCTCAACCTTGTCCTCTGCTCCGGATATGTTGTCCACACAAGAATCAACTAGCCGCCCTCGCCGCGGTTCTTCGTCATCCGGCATTTTTGACACCCGGCAGCTATTTGGATGATGTCAGTAATGAGCTCAACGCACTTGGTGCTTAATAGCAGGCTACGCAATGAATCTAGTGATAGTTGGGCACGCTGGGTCTTTGAGTCCAGATCAAGTCTTTTGCGTGACAGAAGGAAAGAAGGAAAGATTTGAACAATCATCGTCACAGCTTTTATGAAGAGTACCTAAGTGTTGTGTATCTGATATTTGCCGGGGTTTCTCTGCTCATTTTTCAAACAAACTAGACAATAAGTGGGTTCTGCCAAACTCTTCAACCCCTTTTGCCGGACCATTGATGGTGCTGGGTAACTAGAGGCACTTGATTCGCAACAATGCGGCCATTGTTCACGCATTGTTTACGAACAAAGTCTTTATTCCTTCCTGAACAAACCCTTTGTACATATGACCCCCGTGATCCAATTTTTAAACATATCAATTAGATCGAGGGACGCTTCATACAAGATCAAAATTCTGCCAACTTTGCGGGACTTTTGTGTTCTGTGTTCTTGGAACGTTTCTCTGCGTTCAACAACTGAAATCACTGTAGCCTCCGCATGTCATCGGAGACCTTATCCAAACCACCAATTATGGCTGAGTATCTCAGTAAAAGGAACACTGACTTAACTGCACCAAAGATTCAAAGGCATGACTCTGTTCTCCATCCTCTTCATCTAATCCATGGCGATGCTCGAGTATCACGTGATTCCACAACCCTAGTTGCATGCCCTGATTGACTGGTGACGCACGGCTGTCGCGCGCATGCCCTGAAACGAACCGAGCCTTATCGTTTTTGGCAAAGATTAGGTAGTCAGCGCGGTCTCTATAAAGGGAGAGCAGAGGAATAGCTGAGCAGCAGCTCCCTACAGACAAATGAAGCAGGCCTTGATTCGTTGAAGTGCACAGCTCAAACTGAAAAAGGAGCAGAAAATCACCTTTGGAACGGAGACCCCTGGGGAAGCCATGGTTTTACTTACTACTCAGTATGCTACTTGAAACAACGTTTGTGGCAGGACTCTTCGTTTTTTGAATCGGAGCTGGCGTGCCCATATTAGAGGGCTGCAGGGGCATTCTACTTATTCAGTGTGAAAGATTTTAGAGGTGACTACGGACAAAACCTATCGCCGATTTCCTCGCTCCAGGGGGCCCACAGCTCGCAGCCAAAAGCGTACATGACGAGGAAGATCATGGCCCCGCAGCGGGCGGCCTGCATGGACACGTTGAATTCTTCCGAAATCCCCGTCAGGGCATTGGAGTACAAGGAGGTGTTAAAGTTCATGGACACCTGCACCGCAAAGATGACGGACAGAATGGTCCATTTTTTCCAGGTTGGGAAGGAGTACCCGAGTTGGTCGTAGCACTCCTCTTCTTTGAGCTCGATGCGATCGTGGAAAGAGGTGTCGACCTTCTCAGTTTGTTCGGCATGGGTGACCGCTGCAAGCACGCGGGTCTCCTGGTCATCGTCCTTGGGAACGACGTGGGGCGGGAGCCCATCTGCCTGCGTGGCTGATGAGGTTTCCGAGCCGTGCAATTGGCCGGGCCGGAATGCGGGGAGAGTGTTGGCGGAGATGCCTGATTTCTCGGCCATCGTGGAAGAGGAGAGTGTGTTGGAGCTTCAGGGAATCTATTTAGAGAGAGCGCACCGAGAAGACCTGAGTCAACGAACGAGAAGGATGATATGGACAATGGTGAGAAAGAAAGAAAAGAAAGAAAAGAAGAGGGAGAGAGGGGGAAACGGGGGGAGAAATAGGCTCGCTTACAGATGTTGTTCCAAATAGGAAGGAACGAGCAGAGAGCAGAGAGCAGAGAGCAGAGCAGCGGCTGGGGATCTTGTGACAGTGAAGTCTCTGGCGGTGATTGTGTGAAGGTATGAGCCTCAGCCAGCTTTCAAAGGAATGACGAACAAAGCCGTGGTATCACTTCACCATGAATACTCTGGGTTGAAAGTTAGTACTGGAAGATGTGCAGGTGGCCACATGGAATCCAACGCACTCAATGCCACGCCCGGTGCAGATGGATTGTGCATGATCTAGGAGCAAAGTTGACAAATAAGAGGGATTTGCCGGGGCCCCAACAATGGGGGATGTAGTGCTCCCGCTGGGTCAGTTACGGTGGTGGATGCTAGTAGTTATTCCATGAGGAGGAGTTCTTCCCGGTGGACCGTAGTAAACTGGGGGTGGTAGCTTCATTAAATCGCAGGTAGTCTTTATGATTGAAAAATTCCGAGCGAGAAACTGCATATTAGTATTGATGGGCCCCACGCCATGAT